>NC_092053.1:25278622-25573296 GCF_003086295.3 Arachis hypogaea | reverse complement strand
TTCTGAAGGAGGCATGTAAGTTAGGCTTTGTGAACTCTGAAAAGGGATGACCTAGTTTGAAAAGTGAAAACTAATGGAAAATATATCGATAATAGGAAGAAATTAATTAGGAATAAGTACATCTGCTAACTTAGGAGAATAACCTTGATCAAAAGGAACCCTAGCCGTATCTAATCGACTCTAAGGAAGGTGTTCGGTGGATTCCGTTTTTCGAAGTCCAAAGTGGAGAGGTTTTGTCTAATCTAAAGCTGTGTTTGATCGGGGCTAACTCGTTCAGAGTTTGCAATTCACATTCCATTGTGGACTCTGCTAGGTCGTTTTCGTGGTGGTGACGTCGTCTCTAAAAGAAAGGCAATCAGTATGTGTATTTTACATGTAAGAAAACAATTTTTGAGGTGAAGTGGGGTGGTATATAGGTTTAACTCGTGTTAAGGAGTCACAAATAGCGTATAGATGTGGATCTGTCTTCGTTCTTTGTGGTCTATTATGGTTGTTAATTATTTTTTGTGGGTTAATTGTTTATAGTTAATGTTGGGGAGTTAGGGTAACTTCAACGGCTTTTGAATTGGTTTATACCTATATGTGTACATGAGCATTCACTTGGGTTGTCTTTTGTGGGGTTTAATGTATCTGATTGAGGAACTAATGTTCTTATCTTCGCTATTTGTTGTAAAATGGAATGATTTTGTCGTTGTATTCTTTTGCATTGTGTTTTTGACACTGTAGATGGAAACAATTGATTCTAATGACGTCCTTTATACACCGAGTGACGACGGAGTCAAGTACGGAGATGCCTTTACAGTAAATGATAAGGGCATACTGAGAAAGGTATTCCAGAGTGAAGACCATGCCTGTGATTTCTATCAGAAGTTGGGAAAATTCCAGGGTTTCGGTATTCGACGGAGCGACATGTTCAAAGATGAAGCTGGTAATTTGATTAGGAAAAGATTATTTTGTAACAAGGAGGGGTTGAGACACAGCAAGCATTATCACCGGGTTGACAGGAAGAGGCCACATAAGCCAGAGACAATGACAAATTTTGAGACAAGGATGTGTATATACTTGGAAAAGAGGAGTAATTTATGGAAAGTTAAGAAAGTCATCACAAAACACAACCATGAGATGACTCACAAAGGCATGGTCCATTTAATCCTAAACTTTCTTTCAATGACGGATGCGGCCAAAGCACAAATTGATGGAATGCAAGGATGCGGGATTTCAACATTGAAGACTATGCAGTATATGGCCAGAATGTTTGGGGGTATTCTTTGGTTGGATTTCTGAAGAAGGATGCATACAACTATGTCGATCGAAATAGGCGTGCGAAGATACTTGATGGTGATGCAAACTCAGCAATTGTATCCTTGGAGAAAAAAGTTGATACAGACCCAATGTCTATGGCTAGATACAATGTGACGAATGATGAGATGCTAGCCAACTTATTTTAGGCAGACGGAGGTAGCCAGCTAGACTACGAGTACTTTGGCAATGTACTCACATTCGACTCGACTTATAAGAAGAATAAGTATAATAGGCCATTGGTGATATTTTTCGGTTGTAACAACCATAAGCAGACATGTATTTTTGGCTTTGAAGTGGTGTTGGATGAGAGTATTGCATCTTATACGTGGTTGCTAGAGAATTTTTTTAGAGGTGATATGCAGTAAAGAGCCGTCGGTGGTTGTGACTGACAGTGATGTTTCTATTCGAGAGGTTGTACGGGTTTTTCTCGAATTCAACCCATCGCCTTTATGCTTGGCACGTTGAAAAAATGTGACGTCAAACGTAAAGGACGAGTCATTACGTAGGCTTTTCAACATTTGGCTCTATGCCAACATAGGTCCTGAAGAGTTTGAGTTGGAATGGAAAAAGGCCGCAGATGAGTACGGTTTACATGATACTGTGTGGGGGAACCAAGTTTATCGAAAGAAGGAGAAGTGGTGTGATGCCTTTTTACAAGACAAGTTTTGTGTCGGTTATAGAATAACATTCCGATATGAGATGATTAATTCGGTAGTGAAAAAGTTCCTTCAATCTAAGCATACAATGTTAGAGTTATAACAAAATCTTGTACTTCTTTTGCAGAAATACCAAAATAATGAGTTGTTGTTGCAATTTAGATCAATTTATGCTGTTCCTATGGTGACAACTTCATTGGAGTCCTTGGAGCGGTGTTCTACTGGTATCTACACCAAGGCTATTTTTAAGGACGTAAAAAAAGAAATAGATGATGTCTTAGGTCTGAACTTTGTTAGGGTCGGGCAGTTGTTAACTACTAAGGTGTACACAGTGGGGGGAATATGCTCACCCGGGGAGTCATATCGTTATTTTAGTTGACAAGAACATGGGGATAGTGGAGTGTGACTGTCACCTCTGGTGTACCCACGGTTACCCATGCAGGCACATGTTCTTCGCAATGAAGCACGAGCATCTAGAGGAGCTCCCACAAAGGCTAGTACTTAAGTGATGGACGAAGGATGGAAAGGAGCTCAATGAGTATGTAGAGAAAGTTGATGACGACGGTGACAGAGGGTTTTTACTCCGTCACGGGGTATTGCATTCAGCGTTGAAGTGACTTCGTGCCCAAGATTTTCGATTATTCTCAGTTGCATTGATGGGCATTCGTAACTTGTGTGCGAACCTAGAGGAATCTTGTGAGAGAAAGTCAAAGGCAAGGGAACCATTTCCTGGTGGAGATATCTGTGATCTAGTTGTCGTTCGGACAAAAGCTGAACCTAGGATTCCGAAAAAAAGACCTATGCGGTGAAAATGCGCAGAATGTAAAAAACCAGGTTACACAAAGCAGACGTGTATGCAACGTAATGTCCAGAATAAGAAGAAGGCTAAATTCGTAAAGTCTGTAAATGATCTATCTATACAAATTAGCCAGGTATATTTTTCCCAATCCACTCATAACTAGGACCTATTTCAATATGATATTTTATTTAGTCCGCATGAAATTGAATACTATTACCAATCGCAAGTGTTGATGCAACATTTAGGTAGCTCTATGTATACGAAATGATTGTTCTAGCTTGAACGATATCTATTGTGGACTATTGAGTAAATACAAATCTAAGGTATCCTTGCAAATGAAGTGGTTATATATATACCGTTCGATTCAAGGCTAACATATCGCTGCCTTTTTTCTGCCATTGAATTCATGGGATTATACACGGATGTCTCTGTCACGGTGTAATACTTTTTTGGTTGTGACGGTAGACAGCTGATGTCGGAGTGACTAGATCCAACAACAACGGTCACCATAAAGACACCAAGGAGGGTCCAAAAAGTGGCATGTATGTGTGTTGCGGGACATTGGACCTGTTCAGAGTTGAAGGTGGTGAGATTGGCTCTACCCAATATGAAGGGCAGGTTGATGGTGGGGGTTGGAACGCCACCCAGCATCTTGATCACCTTAGGGGGATGAGCCACATGAGTAAGATATGAAATTACTCCTAACGGATGTCTCTTTTATTCTGTTATGCTTTTTGCTTGTGGTTGCTTTTACATTGAATGCTTTCACTCCTAACGAACCTCTGTTTCAGGTGATGAAATTACTTGGCAATCTGGCAAGCGCTATGTAGGAGGTAATGTACTATTTACGGGAGCCGATCGTTGTGCACACAAGAGTTTATATACATATATCTACTTGAGTAATGATGGCTCAGGAGAGGTACCTCTGTCAGTTTTTTCTCCCTTTATTTACTTTAGTTTGGAAACTATGTCTCAGAGTATATTGACTTCGTGTGTTGAGTTAGTGTGTTTTCCTAGTTCTTATCCAAAAAACAGCTTATGTACTCGCTCTCCTTTAGTTGGTCAAGGTGAATTTTACAATGTGTAAACTTTGATGTTATGTTAACTGAAACATTCGAACCTTCAACTCTAAGGCTACATTTGTAGTTGATCAAGTAGAGCAGACATATCGATCTCGTTAGTTTCTTTGTAGTTCACGTCTGCATTTTGTTTTTCTTGGTAGTGGACATCCAGTTTGTTAGATTTGTATTGGACTTTAGCTGTTTATCGATCCGCAGGCAAAGTATGAATTGCATGACTTGTTAGATGTTTGCATAATGGGCCTTTGTTTATCTAGATTGGATTTGCCATTGATTTAGTTTTTGGGTGTCTTTGGCACATACGGGTTTGGGATTGTCCCAAGGCAACAGATGGACTGCATGACTTATTAGATGCTTGTATATTGTGCCTCCATTTAATTATTTTTGGGCCTTTGTTTATATGGTTTGGGTTTAGGCTAGATATGGTTTTCGGGGATCTTTTACACATCCTGACTATTCATTGGGTTTTCGTTCATGTAAGATATAGTGCATCGATTTTAGATCGGGTCTGCTACACATATAGGGTTCCAAACCTTATTC
Organism: Arachis hypogaea; assembly: GCF_003086295.3. Lineage (NCBI taxonomy): Eukaryota > Viridiplantae > Streptophyta > Magnoliopsida > Fabales > Fabaceae > Arachis > Arachis hypogaea. The sequence goes on along the minus strand of NC_092053.1, from coordinate 25,568,920 downwards.
GTTTTGTATATTTGAGATTCATGGTTGCATATGGGGACGTACATAAAACGGGAAAAAAACATGTAAGATTTATATTTGCATTAGACAAGTAAAAGACCGAGTTAATACACTAATTGTGTTGCAGATTTGTCATTACTATGTTGCAAAACATAACAAAGGGTTGGCCAAAATGCATTAATATATAAGACACAACACCACTTTAGACCAACCACTGATGTTGACATCTAAGCACATGGATAGTTGGATCTAAACTGATCCACATAAGTTGAATCCACTACAATGATTCTTAGTATTCTTATTGTGGCTATGTACAACTATGTACTAACAAAATGAAAGCAAAAGATGACTATTCCAAAAAATTGTGGTGTCATCACACAAAAAATATCAGATTTTTTGTTACTTTGTTAGGCTATAGGTTGGATGATTAGGCTCTTCTTGGTTGGCCCATCAACGTGCTTCTTCTTGTCCTTTTTATCAGACACCCTGCATCTGGAGTCCCATTCATCCACAGCCATTTGACCAATATTGGTACGAATAGGGTTGTGTCGCCCCATGACGACATCCAAAGCAAGCTGCATCCTAGTTTGTGTGTTGACAACTTGCACAAAAATAACGCCGGAGAATGTCAACTTGCATTATGAATGTTCGAAAACATATATAAACCCTGAAAGACTATTAACGTTTCATGTACCAGAATGTCATACGTGCTCCATGATGACTTGCATCATCTATCTATTTTCTCATAGAGTGTTGTCAAAGAATGGGGATTTTCTCATTGAATTAAGGTGATATTGACGGATATATAATGAATTACTGGAATACTACTTTGAATATGTGTCTTGCATGAATTTTAGGAGAAAAAGAGAAGCAAAGAAGACAGAAATGAGAAAAAGAAGCTAGGCGTGCCAGCAGTGTGCCAACAGGCGTGGCATGCTAGGCCTAAACTCCAGAGAAGCATCTAGGGTGAGTGTAAAGCTTGCGTGCCCTGAGCGTGTCTCCAGGCGTGGCAAGCACACTCTCATCAAGGGTGTGCCATGGGCGTGGTGATGCGTGAGCATCTTCTCTGTCTTTTCCTAGTGAATTTGCATTTGAATTGATAAGTTTAACCAAGATTTAATATATTTTAGCCAATATGAATGCTACTTTCAGTTGTGTGCAATTCTGTTTGTTTCAAGTAGCATTTTGGACGAATTTAACAGTGTTAAAGTCAAGGATGGAGCAAGGAGAGATTAGAAATCAAAGCTGCCAACTCCACGCCAAACTTGGATTCCCCAAGTTTGACGCCACAACAAGTTCCAAGAAAGCTTGCTGCCACCTCCATGCCAAACTTGAGGAAGCTCAAGTTTGGCGCCAGCAAAAGACCTCCAAAGAAAGCAATTCAGCCTCCTTCACGCCAAACTTGAAAAGTTCAAGTTTGGCGCCAGCATGGAGATTCCAAGGAAAGTATACATGCACCAGCCCGTCGCCAAACTTGGATCCTTCCAAGTTTGGCGCCACAAGCAAAGAAGCAAAAGGGGAGCTCTGCCCACTCCATGCCAAACTTGGTTTCTCCCAAGTTTGGTGCCACACCTAGCTACAAGGGTGGTCCCCCTTTCGTCCAAAGGCTACACGAATCAATCATTAAATTTTGATTTAAACTTTTATTATTTTGATAATTAGGAAAAGATATTATTTAGTTTTAGGAAATTTATTTTACATTAATTAGGATTATATATAAAAGGGAAAAGAATCAGCCCTTCGAGCTCTCTCTTCTCTTCTACCTTATTCTGCAATTTACAGTTTTTCAGAATCCTAGTTTTCTCTCTGAACCATGAGCAACTAAACCCCCACTGTTAAGGTTAGGAGCTCTGTCTATTGTATGGATTGATACTATTATTTTTCTATTTTAATTTATGTACTGATTTCTATTTCAAGAATTATTTTCGTTCTTTATTTTATGAATTTGGGTGGAACGGAAGTATGACCATTGTGCTAATTGAGTTCTTGTATAACTTGGAAAAGCTCTTTACTTGAACAACAGCTTGAAAATAATTTCTCCTAAATTTCTAATTATTTGGACTTAACAGGATACGTGACATATAATCCTCTTATATTTGGGTAATTAGGATTTTTGTGGCATGTAAACTAGAATTGAGCTTCACCCTTTAATTGAAATTAAGTGACCAAGGAATTGGCGGTTGATGAGAGTTAGAGGAGACTAAAAAGGTCTAAGGAATTAGGGTTTAGTCACATATAGTTTGCCATGAATTGAATCTTGCATGATTAAAATAGTTAGTAAGAAAAGTCAATCCGGAAAATAGATAACTCTGAAGCCTTAACTGTTTCTCCATATATTATTCACAACTTGTTTACTGCTTGCTTTATGATATTCTAAATTTACTGTTAATGCTTTTAAACTCTCTAGACATCATTTTCTATTAGTCTAACTAAGTAAATTACTTAACCATTGTTGCTTAGGCCATCAATCCTCGTGGGATCGACCCTCATTCACTTGAGGTACTACTTGGTACGACTCGGTGCACTTGCCGGTTAGTTTGTGGGTTATAAATTCCACACCACGTGGCACGCCAGGCTTAGTTTCTAGAGAGATAGTTTTGGCTTAGAAACAAGGGCGTGCCACTGGTCGTGCTCGAAGGCGTGGCACGTCAACCTTCAACAAGGGTCTGTCCACGGGCGTGGCATGCCAAGCTTATCTTCCAGAAAATGGGTTTTGAGGCAAACAACACAGGCATGGCCATGGGCGTTTCAAAGGCGTGGCACGCTGGGTCAGAAGTCTAGAAGCTTTCCCAAACTTCTCCAACAAAGGCGTGTCTAGGGTGTGTAATGTGAAGTGTCACGCCAGGGTTACTTAAATGGGCGTGCCACTGGGCGTGCTTGAAGGCGTGGCACGCCAACTCAAAATAAAGGGCGTGTCAAGGGCATGCTAGTGAGCGTGGCACGCCAGGTATCCAGAATGGAAGAATTACAAGTAAATGTGGCATGCCAATGGGCGTGTACTTTGGCGCTCCATGCCAATTATGCAAAGCCAGCGTGCCACTGGGCGTGTTAGAAGGCGTGGCACACTGGGCTTAATGACCAGAAAAGGCTTCTGGAACCATCACAATGGGCGTGCCAGCAGCGTGTCTTGGGCGTGGCATGCCAAGTCCACTTCACTGTGCATGTCAATGGAAGTGAAACTTCAGAATAGCACACCAACCCTCAATACTGGCATGTCAAGAGGTGTGTCCCAGGCGTAGCACGCTGGGATTACTAACCAGCAGATCCCCCTGGAACCAGTACAATGGGCGTGCCACTAGCGTGCTTTGGGCGTGGCACGCCAGTTCTAATTCAATGGGCGTGTCAATGGGAATGAGGCTTCAGAGTGGCATGCCAACTAGCAATGCTGGCGTGTCAGTGGGCATGCCTCATGCTTGGCACGCTGGGCCAACATCACAGAGAGCATTCCAAGGACTTCAAAGTAAGGCGTGTCAGCCAAGTGAGACGCCAAGTCTGACTACACTAGCATGCCACTAAGCGTGCACTATGGCGTGGCATGCCGGGTAACAAATTGAGAAGAAAGCAGGGGCGTGCTCGAAGGCGTGGTACGCCCCTCAACACGCCTCTATCTAGCAAAGATGGGCCCAGTTTTAGTTAGTTAGGAATTTTTACTTGTACTTTTTTTAACTGGAAGTAGTATAAAAACCCTAAGAAGGTACTTCATTAGGGGTCTTCTTTTCCCACTTTTGACACGCATCTCACTTTTCATCTCTTGTACTTGAGCTATGAGTAGCTAACTTCTCTCTCATTGGGGTTGGAAGCTCTATTGTATTTTGATGGATCAATAGTGAAATTTAATTTCTTCTTATCTTCATCTCTTATTTGATTTGCTAGAAAGATCTTCGTTCTTCATTCAAGGACTCAATTATCTTGGGAAAGAGATTGAGTTCACATGAATTCTATGTGAGCCTTGGAAAATGGATCATAGAGTCATGCTTGAAGTTCTTTCTCACAATTGAATAGATTTGGGTCTGGGTTTGATATAGTGACATGTAATCATCCCAACACTTGAGTTTAGGAGATTGTGTGGCTTTAAATCAGGGACTGATAAACTCCAATTTTGTGGTTTATCTTGTGCTTAATTTGGGGGATTTTATCACCTTTTCTCACATTTATTCAATGAAATAGCATGGTTTTGCAATTCTCCCTTGATTTGTGCTTAAATGTGAAAATATGCTTTTTAGGCCCTAAAATTGGTGATTTTAATTCACTTTAATTCCATTCAATGCCTTAATATGTTTGTTGAGTGATCTCAGGTTCATAAGGCAAGTATTGGATGGAAGAAGTGAAGAGAAAAGCATGCAAAGTGGGAGAACTCATGAAGAAATGAAGGAACCGTAAAGTTGTCAAGCCCGACCTCTTTGCACTCAATCGACCATAACTTGAGCTACAAATGTCCAAATGAGGCAGTTCCAATTGCGTTGGAAAGATAACATCCGGGGCTTCAAAATGATAAAATTTGCCACATGTTACTTTGCATTCAGGGGCGCGCACGCGCCATGTACGCGTGCGCGCCGATGGTGTCCGTGGCCCACTAAAGAGAAATCGCCCTCAGCGATTTGTGAAACATTTTGGGCTCAATCCAACTCATTTCTGATGCTATTGAACCCAAGGATTGGAGGGTAGAATGAAGAAAGTAGTCATAGTTGAGTTTTCATCATGTTTTAGGGTAGAATTCTAGAGAAAGAAGCTCTCTCTTCTCTCTAGAATTTAGGGTAGTTTATGTTTAATTTTCTTGAATCTCACTTTTAATTCTTGTTTTGATTTAGTTTTCCTTTTAATTTCTTGTTGTTACATCTTAATCTTCTTAGTTTCTCTTGTTCATTTCCTTTATTTTGTTACTTTTATGTTGATGAACCCTTGTTGGATTTCCATTTTCTTTTAATGCAATTTAATGTTTGATGTTCTTTTTATTGATGAATTGAGTTGTTGATTTACTTTTCTTGTAATTGATAGTTGGTAGATTTATATTTCTTGCACATTTTACTATGCTTTTCATGTATGCCTTCCAAGTGTTTGACAAAATGCTTGGTTGGATGTTAGAGTAGATTTTGAGCATTCTTTGTAAGGCCCACATCGGTTGGAGAGGGGAACGAAGCATGCCTTATAAGGGTGTGGATACCTCTCCCTAGCATGACGCGTTTTGACGAGTGAGTGTGGGGGGCTTCGGCTATCATCCCTATCGTCAAAGGCAAAACCGTGAGGCCTTGTGTGCCAAAGCGGACAATATCGTGCTAGCGGATGGTCTGGGCTGTTACAGATGGTATCAGAGCCAGAGCTCGGATCGATGTGCCAGCGAGGGCGCTGGACTCCCTTAGGGGGGGTGGATTGTAAGGCCCACATCGGTTGGAGAGGGGAACGAAGCATGCCTTATAAGGGTGTGGATACCTCTCCCTAGCATGACGCGTTTTGACGAGTGAGTGTGGGGGGCTTCGGCTATCATCCCTATCGTCAAAGGCAAAACTGTGAGGCTTTGTGTGCCAAAGCGGACAATATCGTGCTAGCGGGTGGTCTGGGCTGTTACATGATTTCTTGAAAATTGTTGGGGCGACTTCAGTTTTGGGTCAATAGTTTCATTAGTCGTTATATTACCCAACAAGTTTTGTTTCAGCCATATGCTAATGGTGTTCCAAAAACTTTCTGTAAAATAAAAAGTTTTCCATGGATGACTGTGGTGTATTTGTCACCCAATGGATGATTCAGGCACATCTATGGAGTGATACGAAAAAATTGTATAAACAATTTATTCGTAAAACTACCGACAAGTGTACCGGATTGTATCAAGTAATATAACTCACTTCAAATGAGGTCAATCCTACGAGGATTGGTATACTCAAGCAACTTTAGTCTATTACTGGTCTTAGTTGAACAAATCAATGATTGAAGAATAATGAATTAGCAATGAAATAAATGGCTGAAATATAAATGGCACAAAATTAAATGACTGAATTAGAGAGCACGAATGTAAAGACTAGGAATCTAAATTACATAAAATAAATTGAAAGCAAATAAAGGCTGAAAGTAAAGAACTGAAATAATAATGGGTAAGGAGAATAAGCATTAAATATAAAAATATAATCAGGAAGTGGAAAAATAAGAATAGGGAGAATAATTGGGTTCAAGAGATAGTGTAATCTCTAGATCAAAGTGTTTCTCATCTTTTCCTCAATCATGCAACTCATTGATCTCTTGGAAAATCATGAGTGATTGAACCCCAAACCCTCAGTGATTCAATCTCTCTAAACTTGATCAATTGCCAATTTCTTGATCTAATTGCTCATGAAAAGAGATGAAGATTGGTCCCTGATAGCAAAAATTGTCGTCAGTCTAGATTTTCTTCTTATAGAAAAGAATTACTTCGTTGTAAACATAGCTCCAAACCAACGAACAACTGTCACATCAAATTAAATTTTGGTTGTCACAAATAACAAACCCCAAATAAGAATTAACCGAAGTATTAAGACTCCGGGTCGTCTCACAAGGAATTGCAATGAAGTGTATGATTATTGGCTATGAAGGATGTAAGGGGGGGGGTTTGATTGGTAAGAGGGCAAGAAATTAAATGACAAGAAAAGTAAATCAAGCGAGTAACTAAAGAAGGCAATTAATAAAGAGAGACATTCATGGCGAGAATTGAGATCATAGGCTTTCTATCCTAGTCATGCAATGATTAATTCATCTTATTTAGTCAATTCCAACACATAGGGAGAAAGTCAAACAAGACTAATTAATCATGTCTCAATTATAAACAAGAATTTATCTTATTACGTCATCTCCAACATTGGAAGAAGGTATCATATTATCTTCCATGAGAGAAAGTCTAATAAGACTAGCTAATCTCAATCCAAAAGTCCTAATAAACTTACTAATTAAATTAGCAAAAGATTAGCGTCAATGGAAACAATATTAGCTAACAACTCTAGATCACCAACATGAGTTGGGTTTTCATGACTCAAGATTGCCTAATTACTCTTTCCAAGCCAAGAATGTAACACCCCAATTACCCTAAGCTTTACGTCTAGCCGTAAAGCAAAGGTTAATCAAAGATTACGACAGTTTTAAGACTTATACATAGGATATATATATATATATATAATATAATTTAGAAGCCTGATGGAGGATATAGCTCAAACACAGGATTTAAAAGTGCAAAGCGAACTAACGAAGCATCCAACTTAAAACTCAAGAAACAGATGTGATATGAAAAAAGATAATAGTATAATAGTGTAACATCATAAGAAACTAGCCATGGCTCGCGGAGTTTAAGCCGGCTAGCTAAACGTACAGATAAGAGGAAACTGAAGTTTAAAAAATGGCTTATACAAGTTTTGTTCTCTCTCAAATACAGGCCTCTAGGCCGAAACAAAAATACAAAAGTGAGAGACAAATACAAAACAAACCAAAAAGACTCCAAAGGGTATCCGGATCCTCTGCTCCTGTCACCAACCAAACAACTCACCGAGGTGGGTTGCGACCTGAATCTGAAAAACAACAACAAAGTATGGAATGAGAACCGAAGGTTCTCAGTATGGTAACAGTGCCCAATGATGTAAGGCCCCGGGACGCCGAAGGCAATCCTAGAACTTCACATCACATACTGATATTCAAGCTTAGAACAAAATAAATAGATAACCTAAACCATAAACCATTAACAGGGTTATCTAAACTTAGGGAATTTCTAACTAATACTAATTACACCGATGTGTTCCACAGCCCTCGCCAAACTAATCCTCTGTGCGATCCCCTCGCCACCGCCTTCCTAACCTCCTCAGCACCAGACAATCACAGATAATGCAAGCAAGTAATACACAGGTAATATTCATGTATAGCAAGTAATTCAAGAAGCAAGTAGGCATATTATACATTTAGGCAAACCCAAATAGTCAAAGCAGTCAAGCAAATAAGAGATGCATATGATGAATGCCTATCCTATTGGCTCGTGATATCACTTGTCGGTCCGTAAATGCCAACCCGACACATCCTCCCAGATGTAGCCTTTTCTGCCACACCAGGGATATAGTGCCCTGCACACTCATGCAGCAGCGAATCTGCTACGTCAGAGATATAGTGCCCTGCACACTCATGTAGTAGGGAGTCTACTACGCCAGGGATATAGGCCCCGCACACTTCCTGCAGCAAAGAAGGAACTAACCACAACAAATCATGCAACAGAACAATTTGCCACGCCAGGGATATAGGCCCCGCACACTCTCAACAACATATGCTCATGCAACAGAGGAATCTGCTACGCCAGGGATATAGGCCCTGCACTCTCTCATATATTCCAATAATTCATCATTACAACTCCGAGTCCTTGACTCATCTCAACCACTATCCATCGATCTCAAATCATCACCAGTCATTACCATTTCTCATCTCAAATCACTTTCAACAACATCTACTCATGCAGCAGAGGAGTCTGCTACGCCAGGGATATAGGCCCTGCACACTTTCCTTCCACATCCACCAAGCTCATAATAACCATCATCAGTTCTTAATTCCATTCCGAGCTCATTAGTTCATCATTTTCTCAATTTCAATCTCAATTCTTAATACCATACTATCAACATCAATATAGCTATTTATCAATCATTCCAATTCATCAATTATCATACTTTATTCTAACTTCATAACTCACATCATTCATCAACAATCCCAACACTCACCTTCAATTACCAACAATATCAATATTTACTATCAATCATCAACCATCTCAATAAATCCTCATAACAACAATAAATCACACATTCCTCATCATCCAATATATCAATTTATCAACTCTTAAACAATCATCTCCACTTACAAACAACATCATTATGCATTCATAATCATCAACCATTTCACAAACCTCCATCAATAACAATAAGTCTCCCATTCATCATCCACCTTCATAATAATTAAAATACCAATAATCATCATCAAATTATATAATCATTAATATTCTTTATCCCAAACCACCACAACATTTTACATTAACTCTTTACCTTGGATTTCCATAACCCTCATTATCCACCAATATAACTAATCACCATAAATACTCATCAATATCCATAATTCCCAACAATCACCATCAACCACACTAATCCAATATAACCAACAATTACATCAATTCACATATAATTATTTATGCACCAATATTATTCAATCCTATCTTAGGGTCAACTAGCCTAAGTGTCCATGAACATTACATATTACATAAAGGAAACCGAAACTATACCTTGGCCGATTCCCAAACGCTCCAAACACCAAAACGAAACCACCAAACTTGATCCAAAGCCTCAACCAACACCAACTAACACCAAGGCTCACACTAACAACACATATATCATCAAAATCAAAACCTAAAAACCACAAAACAATCAACCAAGAGGGTTTAGCAAAACCTTACCTTATCTAACGTGATTAGGGGTAAAATCCATCAATTATCCGCTACTAGAGATTACCTAAACAAGCAAAACCACAAAATCTACTCAAAACTCATAGCCAAAATCGCGCAGAAAGTTAGGGCTGGAAACTGGGAAATGAAATGCGATTTCTTACCAGCTTTGCTTAGATAGAAACGTAGAGCTCGACAAGAGCTTCGAGTGGCCACAAACGGCTCGTCAATCAGAGCTTCGGATCAAAAGTTATGGCTTCCGGAAGGTGGAGGTGAATAGTGCTCTTTCTCTCTTCTCCTCTCTTCACTCTATCCGAACTCTCTCTCTCTCTTTGTGATGAAATGAGCTTCTTTGGCTCATTTACTCACTTATATATGTTGGGCCTTGGGTCCGATTTGGGCCCGGTCCAACTCGTTAGCGTTTTTGGTCCGTTTAGCTCACTTTGGGCCAAAACCTTTAAGATTAGTATCTGGTTTTCGATTCTAAATTATTTTTCTCATTTCAAAATAATAAATCAATTTTCTAAATCTTATTTTCTAAAATACGCAGTACTGGACAGATTAGAGCCGGTATTGCTGACTCAACCGCCAGTACGCATTTTTACAAAAACTTTTAGAAAAAGATACATTTTCTAACTCAAAAAAATTCACTGAAATCAAATTTCACATTTTTATTTTCAAATTGAAACTTATAAATTTTGAATCTATTCCGGACGCTAAAATTATTTTATTAAAATGGTTTTACGTGAAAACGCAGGTTCTTACATCCTCCCCTCCTTAAAAAGATTTTCGCCCTCGAAAATCCGAATCACGCGGTGGGATATATATATACATATATTCTCCATGAAGCATCCTACGTTCAACGTTGCTATTCCCACAAGTTGCCAAGGCACTTCGTTCACCATCATCCTACTGAGTCGACATTCTCTCTCGCCAACTCCTCCATAGAACAGTTCTCTCGGATAGGCAGAAAATGAGCGGATTTGGTTAAGTGAACCACGATCACCCAAACCGCATCATAGCCCACTTCCACTGAGGAATCTCAAGAGGATGTATCATTCCTGACGGCTTCTGAGGCTCTATCTTCGTCTTCTGTCACGTCAAACACTTGGATGTTACTGTAGCTACATCACCTTTCATCCTAGGCCACCAGAACACCTTCTTTAGATCATGAAACATCTTCGTGTTTCCGGGATAAACAGAAAATCCACTGTAGTGAGCCCCCGACAACACGTCTTATCTCAAACTTCTGACATCCTGTTTGCAAACTCTCCCCTTATCTCTCTACCATCTTTTACCCTCCTTAGTGAATTTTTCACGCCTCTTATTACCAACTGGTTACAACAATTTCTGGAGCTTTCGCTGCGTCACTCTGATTATTGTCATCAAGAATACAAAAGTTTCCTTAAAACAAATACCGATTTTTTTGGTAATATGTTTCCAAAACCTTCAAAACAAGTTTATTCTAAATGAGTTCATTGTTAAGGCTCTTTCAAAGGAGTCGAAAATCATTTACTAGTAAGTCAAACACTTGAAATCATAGTTTCCTTAAATAAAAACTTTTTAGTTTGAATTCCTTTCGGTAAGATAATTTGGAAACCAAATTCACAAATGAACATAATCGGAGAACTCACTTTTCTTTTTAAACAATATCTTCCAAACCAAGAATTTTCGACGTAGTTTCAAAACCAAAGACTACTTTTGTAACATTACGCGAAACTGTGAAAACAAGATCAATCTAAACCAGTTCATTATGAAAGCTTTTTCAAAAGGCTCAAAGTTTCGTTTATCCTTAAATCAAAATCTTTCAGTTTGAATCCCTTTTTGATAAGATAAGTTTACAAACCAAAATCATAAGTTATTAAAATCACACAACCCATCTTCCTTTTTAAATCGTACCATCTGATCAAAGTTCAAATCCTAGTTTCAAAACTAATTCAGTTAGACCAAAGCTCCAAATCAGATTTGAAAATCACTCTAAATCTTAAAACGGCAAAAATCATAGTTATAAATCGCAAGAACGTTAGCCGGTATTTCCGTTGTCACTAGTGCTAAACCGCACCCATCGCCCACACAGGGAACTGCTGAGACTCCTAATCATGCCTGGTAACCATTCCGCCACGCCAACTCGGATCATTCGTCATCACAAGTCCAAAATCCTCGGCTACCGCCGCTAGAATCCTACTTTCCCATGGTTTACTTCCAACACAACTCTAAGCCCTTGCAATCCTAACGACGACTTGCAAAAAGATAAAACCAAATTACCTCAGGTCCAGGTAATATAAGACTCAGAGAATACGCTTACCTCTCATCGAAGGATCCGACCCCATTGCCTCACGTGCATCCGATGTAATGACATGGCCTGATTGTTGACTCTGGCCCTTCTCTCGGTCCCTTCTGCGGCGACAGTACTTAGATATATGTCCCGGCTTCCCACAAGTGAAACATAGATGGGCTTCCCTCATACGGTAAAATTGGGCATTGTTGTCCCTTCTGAAGTTCCGTTGACCTTGCAGATGTTGAGGAGCGCAACCATCTTTCTTAAAGCTCGGTTCCCTTGGTCCAAGGCAATCATCACACTCATTACTAGGGTTCCCTCCAGAAGTCTCCTTTGACGAGGCTACCTTCTTCGTGTAGTCTTCAACAACTCTTGCCTTATTCACCAAATCAGAGAAAATACGAATCTCCATAGGAGCCACAGCAATCATGATGTCGTTCTTCAAGCCTCTTTGGTACTTGATACACTTCCATTTTTCATAAGTCTCCAGGGCACCCTGACACACACTAGAAAACCTATAAAGCTCCTCAAACTTGTTGGTGTACTCTGCCACAGACATAGAACCTTGCTTCAGCTGCATCAGCTCCATCTCCTTTGCTTCCCTTGCAGACTCAAGGAAGTACTTCTTGTAAAAGGCTGTCTGGAACACACTCCACGGAACGTCAGCGTTCTGTAGCTGTAGCAAGCGACACTCTGCTTGCCACCATGGCTGGGCCTCTCCCGTAAGTTGATAAGCAGCAAACTCGACATATTGATTGTGTGGAACATGCTGCACCAGTAAACAACGCTCTATAGCCTGGAACCAGTGGTCCGCTTCAGTAGGATTAGTTGATCCTCGGAATGTTGGTGGATGAACTTTGAGGAAAGTTGCCAAAGTCATCGGGACGCCTCCCGTGTTATCTCCGTTTCCTTCAGCATTGTCATCCACATTTCCTTCGCCAATCCCGTTTCCGTTTTCGGTCGGCTGGCCTAACCTCTGCACAGCTTGCAGAGTCGCAGTAGCATTAGCCTCCATGGTATTCACAAGGTTCGCCATTGCCGCCATGAACTCGGCATGGTTATCGGACGGCCGCTCATTCCTACTCTCTCTTCGTGAACGTGCACGACCTTGTCGGCGAGTAGCCATTAGGGTTCCTGTCTTCACCAAGCATTCGATATCAAGGTGATCAGTCTCAATATCAAAGGTTTAGTGCTTCAATTATTCCAAAAAGGCACTCACAGACAAGCATGCTATAAAATATCAAGTTGATAACCTAAATAGCATGAAAAAAATGACCCAGAGTGTGCAACAAAGCACAATCGGTCCATCCCTCAGGCTCACGAGGACGAACCGCTCTGATACCACTAAATGTAACACCCCAATTACCCTAAGCTTTACCTCTAGCCGTAAAGCAAAGGTTAATCAAAGATTACGACAGTTTTAAGACTTATATATATATATATATAAGAAATAATATAATTTAGAAGCCTGATGGAGGATATAGCTCAAACACAGGATTTAAAAGCGCAAAGCGAACTAACGAAGTATCCAACTTAAAACTCAAGAAACAGATGTGATATGAACAAAGATAATAGTATAATAGTGTAACATCATAAGAAACTAGCCATGGCTCGCGGAGTTTAAGCCGGCTAGCCAAACGTACAGATAAGAGGAAACTGAAGTTTAAAAAATGGCTTATACAAGTTTTGTTCTCTCTCAAATACAGGCCTCTAGGCCGAAACAAAAATACAAAAGCGAGAGACAAATACAAAACAAACCAAAAAGACTCCAAAGGGTATCCGGATCCTCCGCTCCTGTCACCAACCAAACAACTCACCGAGGTGGGTTGCGACCTGCATCTGAAAAATAACAACAAAGTATGGAACCGAAGGTTCTCAGTATGGTAACAGTGCCCAATGATGTAAGATGTAAGGCCCCGGGACGCCGAAGGCAATCCTAGAACTTCACATCACATACTGATATTCAAGCTTAGAACAAAATAAATAGATAACCTAAACCATAAACCATTAATAGGGTTATCTAAACTTAGGGAATTTCTAACTAATACTAATTACACTGCTGTGTTCCACAGCCCTCGCCAAACTAATCCTCTGTGCGATCCCCTCGCCACCGCCTTCCTAACCTCATCAGCACCAGACAATCACAGATAATGCAAGAAAGTAATACACAGGTAATATTCATGTATAGCAAGTAATTCAAGAAGCAAGTAGGCATATTATACATTTAGGCAAACCCAAATAGTCAAAGCAGTCAAGCAATTAAGAGATGCATATGATGAATGCCTATCCTATTGACTCGTGATATCACTTGTCGGTCCGTAAATGCCAACCCGACACATCCTCCCGGATGTAGCCTTTTCTGCCACACCAGGGATATAGTGCCCTGCACACTCATGTAGTAGGGAGTCTACTACGCCAGGGATATAGGCCCCGCACACTTCCTGCAGCAGAACAATATGCCACGCCAGGGATATAGGCCCCGCACACTCTCAACAACATATGCTCATGCAGCAGAGGAATCTGCTACGCCAGGGATATAGGCCCTGCACTCTCTCATATATTCCAACAATTCATCATTACAACTCCGAGTCCTTGACTCATCTCAACCACTATCCATCGACCTCAAATCATCACCAGTCATCACCATTTCTCATCTCAAATCACTTTCAACAACATCTACTCATGCACCAGAGGAGTCTGCTACGCCAGGGATATAGGCCCTGCACACTTTCCTTCCATATCCACCAAGTTCATAATAACCATCATCAGTTCTTAATTCCATTCCGAGCTCATTAGTTCATCATTTTCTCAATTTCAATCTCAATCCTTAATACCATACTATCAACATCAATATAGCTATTTATCAATCATTCCAATTCATCAATTATCATACTTTATCCTAACTTCATAACTCACATCATTCATCAACAATCCCAACACTCACCTTCAATTACCAACAATATCAATATTTACTATCAATCATCAACCATCTCAACAAATCCTCATAACAACAATAAATCACACATTCCTCATCATCCAATATCTCAATTTATCAACTCTTAAACAATCATCTCCACTTACCAACAACATCATTATGCATTCATAATCACCAACCATTTCACAAACCTCCATCAATAACAATAAGTCTTCCATTCATCATCCACCTTCATAATAATTAAAATACCAATAATCATCATCAAATTATATAATCATTAATATTCTTTATCCCAAACCACCACAACATTTTACATTAACTCTTTACCTTAGATTTCCATAACCCTCGTTATCCACCAATATAACTAATCACCATAAATACTCATCAATATCCATAATTCTCAACAATCACCATCAACCACACTAATCCAATATAACCAATAATTACATCAATTCATATATAATTATTTATGCACCAATATTATTCAATCCTATCTTAGGGTCAACTAGCCTAAGTGTCCATGAACATTACATATTACATAAAGAAAACCGAAACCATACCTTGGCCGATTCCCAAACGCTCCAAACACCAAAACGAAACCACCAAACTTGATCCAAAGCCTCAACCAACACCAACAAACACCAAGGCTCACACTAACAACACATATATCATCAAAATCAAAACCTAGAAACCACAAAACAACCAACCAAGAGGGTTTAGAAAAACCTTACCTTATCTAACATGATTAGGGGTAAAATCCATCAATTACCCGCTACTAGAGATTACCTAAACAAGCAAAACCACAAAATCTACTCAAAACTCATAGCCAAAATGGCGCAGAAAGTTAGGCCTGGAAACTGGGAAATGAAACGCGATTTTTTACCAGCTTTGCTTAGATAGAAACGTAGAGCTCGACAAGAGCTTCGCGTGGCCACAAACGGCTCGTCAATCGGAGCTCCGGATCAAAAGTTATAGCTTTCGGAAGGTGGAGGTGAATAGTGCTCTTTCTCTCTTCTCCTCTCTTCACTCTATCCGAACTCTCTCTCTCTCTCTCTTTGTGATGAGATGAGCTTCTTTGGCTCATTTACTCATTTATATATGTTGGGCCTTGGGTCCGGTTTGGGTCCGGTCCAACTCGTTAGCATTTTTGGTCCGTTTAGCTCACTTTGGGCCAAAACCTTTAAGATTAGTATCTGGTTTTCGATTCTAAATTATTTTTCTCATTTCAAAACAATAAATCAATTTTCTAAATATTATTTTCTAAAATACACAGTACTGGACAGACTAGAGCCGGTACTGCTGACTCAAGCGCCAGTACGCATTTTTACAAAAACTTTTAGAAAAAGATACATTTTCTAACTCAGAAAAATTCACTGAAATCAAATTTCACATTTTTATTTTCAAATTGAAACTTCTAAATTTTGAATCTATTCCGGACGCTAAAATTATTTTATTAAAACGGTTTTACGTGAAAATGCGGGTTCTTACAAATCACAATGTTGGATGAAAAATAGTAGAATACAGGTGTATCAAAACCAGTGACTTACGACCGATCTTCCTGCTGGCTAACACGTGGCTCCACTAACACGAATGCAGATGGCTTGGGAAAAACGGCCGACTTTTCCACATAGAAGCTACCGTAAGCCAACATCTTCTCAAGGAAAAAAGCTTACAGCCATATGTATTATCATCACTAACATAATAGAGAGTCGGACATAAAGTGAGTGTCCATTAAAGGGTAAGGGACTAATAACAAATTCCATCTTATCAGTTCGAGCCTTTTGCTGTTTCTTGCTGCCCTTGAAGGAGTCAAGGTAGACAAGTTCCGAACTCAAGAAGTCAACGATCATTAAGTACCAGTGGTTGTCAAGGTGTAATGGCACATAAACCTGTAAACAACTAGCCGTCAAGACATTTTTATATGCCGGCCACGAGATAATGCAAATAACAATTCCCATTCTAAACTGAACACGATAGTACATTACAAAACAAACCTTAAATTGTTGATATGCACGTCCCATATACTTCTTCTTAATGTAATCGAGAGTGTTAGGACAAGGATTTCCCAAACTCGGTGTAATTTGCTGTATCACAAAGAAGGTTCGTGTGAATTGGGAGTGAATACTTAAACATAAACGAATGTTTGGCAAACACTAACTCAAGAGTCCGAGCATTTTATATTAGGGTATCTTACCACAAAGGTGGTTGAAAGCCACTACCTCTTCAGAACAGAGTCAACTGTCAGGCTTTTTGAACACATGCTAGCCACTAGATTCAAAACATAGTATAAATAATAATGTCAACAGTGCATTCAAAACACGAGTATTGGATAAGGGTTTTAGACTAAGATTGAGCATCACTTACATCATCGATAACCTGTTGCCCTGGGCATAGGGTGTGCAGAGAGCCCCGAGTGGCTAAGCAGTGCTCATCAAGTACCAATATCTCGCTTTTTCTTTTTAGGTTGAACAGTGACATGGGTGTATTTTGATCATACAGTATACATTATCAGCAATAGCGCCATGTATCTTGCAAGAAATAGATAGTAACAGAAATAATCATGCCTAACTTAATGGATGGCTCAGCTACAATACCTCTTAGGCAGTTTTGTTGAGAAGACATAAGCCGACACGACAAGCTCCATACTGGTAAACTCCATTCCCTCTAGTGGGGGGAAGACAACTCCTATACAATGACCAATGAAACTGAGCCATAGTTAATCACACCGATATACTACACATGCATTTAGTTCACAATTTACAAAGTGTAATAGCATGGACAAGGATCAAACCTGTGGAATTTCATCCCCGTCCATATAATGGGCCACATGGATATAATAGGTAAATGAGATTCCTGGTCCATTTTGCTTCACCTCTCCTAGCTCATCATGGTTCTCTTCCTCATCAAAATCAAGCTTTTGCTGCAATGTTCATACATAAGAATTAGTGCAATACAATGGCAGCAAGAGAACATATCTTTGGCAACATAACCTGTTGGAGGTAATGATGCTTGACTAGACAGAATGTAAGGACAACCTAACCTTAAGAAGCGGGTTAGTACAAACGGTCATCCGTGCTGCAGAGTTCTAGATCCTCCTTGATGGACCCTATGACGGGTGTTGCTGGTATGTTGCGGTGGATTTACGGGGTCGAGTCCGGTTAGAGTCCTCCACAATGGGCTTCTTACCCTTATCAGTTGATGGTTGAGGAGGCGACTGGGTGGAAACCATCTTCAATATGCTTGATAGAATCTTTCCATGGTCGGCGACTATTTCACTAAGCCCCTTAATCTGCTCGTTCTGAGTCTTCAGTATGGTCTTCGTTGTATCATCCTCTTGCTCTAGATGCTACAAAACAAATGAAGGGTGCTTTATAAAGTTCCACTCGAGCATACATGAACACACTCACGACTGGCACGAATAACAAATGATGCTAAGAACTAATGTTTATACAACAACCTAGCTAATACGGCTAAGAAGCTCGAGCACCTTCTCGTCCGTTGTGGTCACTATCTCACTGTCATTAGTACGACCCTCTCTATTATAACGTCGAGTGTTAGTTGGGATGTCTATAGTCAACATTGAAAGCACAATGGCAGACGAAGGTGGAAACGACAATATAGAAAGTAACAAGAAAGGATCAGATGCTTACTTGTCCAAGCATGACCCATCAGTAGGCGGAACTTCTTCCGATGTCTTCATCGGCTCTGTGGCTCTGCCGTGCGACTGAAAGCGGTTTTTGTCCATTAAAGATTGTGACGCACAATTATAAAGAGAGCGGGAGAGTCACTTTAAAGAAAATGTAGTACTGATACGTTGAACGCTAGATGGTGCAAATACCACTTATATACTACTTCTAGTGTCGTTGTTGAATTGCGGGCCTGTACTTTCATGTAAAAGTAGTCATCATCCCATCCTAAGCAAAAAAAAAATTATATTCAGTGAGGCAAGTAACTATGCCTCCTCAGAATGAATTTTTTTTATTTCAATATGTGAGACCAAAATCCATGTTGAAAACAATTTCATTTTTATTCTTTTTATGTTAATTTTTTTTATGTTTAATTTTATCTGTTTTAGGCAAAAGATTTTGTTTTCCTACAATCATCGATGCAGAATTCTTAACAGCTTATGTTCAACCCATAAGAATTGGAAATATTTAATGTTGTTTATTGAAGTCATTAAGAGAATAACAACCCAAAAGAAAGATATTTTGGGCCAGCCCATCATTTTTTAGCTTCGCAAGCAACCCTAATAAAGACATCTTAATTGTGCACTGATCTAACTACTGCATCCAGAAACCCTAAAATCTGACTCAAAACGAGAACATTGGCTCAAACATTCTAATCATCGTTGTTTTTAAAATTAATAATTCAAAGCTCAAATAAATAATGAGAATTTAGTCTTATTGGGAAGAAAACGTTAGTCAGTTTAGGACCTCACACCTAGACAAATGATAATCTACCGTATAAGATGGACACAAAAAGTGAAAAATTGTCAGTGCTTTAGTCGGAAAATGTGTGATGGGACAACACCTTCTTCTATAATATTGCCTAAAGAATGCATGTGTCAGAAAAACTTTGACTAATACATATACTTATTCTCAATGCATAAGCATGTGCAAGTGCATTTACTGTAGAAGAATATGGAACCCACCTTATTAGGCCATTGTATAGATAGGTGTAGGGTTTTTGATTCCTTATTGATTACATATATATTGCAACAATGATTTAAATCCTAAATTAGCATCACCTAAACCAGAAACAAATAACATGTTTGTCTAAAACAAGTCCAACTGGCTTTGCTATTACTGTCCCTTATATTTTTCTGAAAAAGGGATCATTTTAAAAGTTGGAATCACAAAACTTGTTAAATAAATAGAATTAAATAAGAAGACTCTGCACGGGAATGGGACATTCCAGCATTAATCCATTGGCTTATTAGAAACGCGCTTCATGTTTCACACTGGATTGATGAATAACTACACGTTACATAAGCTTTACCACTAACACAAATTTAGATGGACATTAACATCCCTAATAAACGCCAACTTACATAACACCACTTTGTCGCTAACAGATTATACACAGACCGATTTTACTTAACAGTCAAAATCAACAAACTTAAACTATGATGGAACTCTATAGCAACATGTTGTTAAATACATCCAGTTGCTCCTTAAGGCTCGCATTCTCCATCTCAAGCTCCCAAAGTCGATTAGCGTATGAACGTGATCCCATTTGCTGCAATTCCTCCACATCCTTTTGCACGCGGCACAAAACTATGTAGTTATAGTCCAAAATCTTCATCCCGATCTCACATAGTAACCTCTCTATCATGTGAAAAGCTGTGCCTTCCCTAGCATGGGAGTCTTCGACACAAATCTTGCCTTCAACAGTGATATCAAGTCCCCTAGGATTCGACGACAGAACAACAGCGTGCCCAACGACTCTCTTCCCAGTATTAGATTGAGTATCCATGCGAAAGAAAATAGGCGTCCTAACTGAAGATGCGAGCAGATCCTCAACAATAGTACCTTCATGTTCTCGACGTGGATGAACTCCCAGCTGCTAGCATCGGTTGAAACCAAAAGTAAGGACGCATGAACGAAATAGTAACTCAATAACAAATACAACTTTCTGCAAACATTAAAAAAATCTTTCAGTTTCAAACATTAACTGGCAATGCGGATGGCTTTCGAGAAGATTCCTCCATTCTAACACCATTTGTGGTCGAAGATACTTGCAGCCTCTAAAGCATAGTAGTGACTTTCTTATTCCTAAATTTCATGTCCTGCGTGGCCAAGGATTCTTTATTGTCATCCCCCTAGGATTCTTGAAGTCATCTCAAAGCATCTTCCTGGGAGCAAAAACCTTTGTAAACAACATTGCTAAAACGCCACACTTATGGCTTGCATCGTTCCCAGCATGTGTAGGTCTCTTCCCAACTTTCACAGCATAGAATGGATACACTGGTATTGAATTTATAACCCACAAACTAACCGGCAAGTGCACCGGGTCGTACCAAGTAATACCTCAGGTGAGTGAGGGTCGATCCCACGAGGATTGATGGATCAAGCAACAATAGTTGAGTGATTGGCTTAGTCAGACAAACAAAAAAGAGTGTTTTGGTATTCAAAAGCATTAAATAGTAATTCAGAAATTAAAACAGCTAGCGGAAAATTGATGAGAATAATATATAGAAAAACAGTTAAGGCTTCAGAGGTATCTATTTTTCGGATTGACTTTTCTTACTAACTATTTTAATCATACAAGATTTAATTCATGGCAAACTATATATGACTAAGCTCTAATTCCTTATACCTTCTTAGTCTACTCTAACTTTCATCAACCGCCAATTCCTTGGTCACTTAATTCTAATTAGAGGATGAAGTTCAATTCTAGTTTATGTGCCACAGAAACTCTAATTACCCAAATATAAAAGGATTATATGTTACGTATCCCGTTAAGTCCAGATAATTAGAAGTTTAGAAGAAATTATTTTCAAGCTGTTGTTCAAGTAAAGAGCTTTTCCAAGTTATACAAGAACTCAATTAGAACAAGGGTCATACTTCCGTTCCACCCAAATTCATAAGATAAAGAACAAAAACAATTCTTGAAATAGAAATCAATACATGAATTAAAATAGAAAAATAATAGTATCAATCCATACAATAGATAGAGCTCTGATGGATCCACATTTTATGGTATTTATTTGCTCTATTTGGGTGGATTTCATTGACTTTTCTTGCACTTATCCATTGAAATAGCATGCTTTTATGAATTCTTTCCTAATTGTGCTTAATTGTGAAAAATCTGCTTTTCATGCTTAAATTGCCAATTTTAATTCACTTTTCTCCCATTCGATGCCTTGATATGTTTGCTTGAGTGATTTAAGGTTTTGAAGGCAAGAATAGCTTGAGAAAGTGGAAGGAAAGCATACAAAGTGGAAGAATTCAAGAAATGAAGGATTTGGAAAGCTGTCCATCCTGACCTCTTGGTACTAAATTGGTCATAACTTGAGCTACAAAGGTCCAAATGAGTCGGTTTTAGTGGTATTGGAAAGATAACAACCGGGGCTTCGATTTGATATATAATTTGCTATAGTGGACATAAGTCTACCTGTGCAGACGCACACAGTCAGAAAACAGCAAGTGTGTGGACGCACACATCTGTGCATCTGCACAGGTCCTGACACGTGAGCTCATTAACTGTAAACCACTGGGGGCAATTTCTGGGCCCCCAAAATCTAATCCAACTTATTTCTGAAGCTATTTCAAGCCAAATTGAAGAGGAATGAAGGGGGCACTTAGGTTTAGGTTTTTACATATTTTTGTTAGTTTTCTAGAGAGAGAAGCTCCCCCTTCTCTCTAGAACCTAGGGTTTTTAGTTTAATTTTCTTGTAATTGCTACTTTTAATTCTTTTTTTAATCTAGTTTCTTCTACCTTTCTTTGTTCTATTGCCTTAATTTTCTTGTTTATCTTGTTAATTTCTCATTTTAGTTGTCTTTTATGTTTATGCACACTCTTGTTATTTTAATTTACATTTAATGTAATTTTATGTTTTATGTCATTTGTTGCTTTCTTTGAGTTGTTATTATCATTTTATTACAATTGATAGTTATAGAATTTATTTTTATTGCAATTTATGATATTTTTCCTTTTTATGCATGTTAGGTGTTTGATAAAATGTCTCTTTTAGCTTTTGCCTAGTTTTTCACACTCTTGGCTTGGAATTGGGTAATTTGGTAAACTTGAGTCATAGATGTCCATTCGATATTGTGATTAAGATTGTTAATTGGTTTGGTTTCCGCTAACGCTAGTCTTTTACTAAATTAATTAGTAAGTTGATTAGGACTTGTGGATTGAGATCAATTATGCCCTTTTGACTTATTCTCGATATTAGGATAGACTAATTGGGATTAATTCTTAGCAATTATCATGTTTGTGGTCTATGATTATGATAGGAATCCTTAACTCCTAATCCTTGCTAAGAGTTCCTCCTTTTTGTCACTTGAATTACATTTTTGATCTACTTGCTTTGAGCTTTAATTCCTTGCATGCTTCTTTACTTTCTTGCCTTCTAATTTTCTTGTCACTTGCTATCACAAACCACTTGCTTCCTCATAGCCAATAACATGATAGTTCATTGCAATTCCTAGGGAGAACGACCCGGGAGTTTAATACTCTTGGTTTTATATTTGGTTTGAATTGTGATAATATTTGATTGATGATCAATTGTTGGGTTTGGACTACACTTGCAACGTCAATCCTTTTTTTAGTGTGAAAATCCAAACCTATGCTATTGGTCATTGTCAAGCTCCTAACCTTAACAATGGAGGTTTAGTTGCTCATGGTTCAGAGAGAAAACTAAGATTCTGGTAAACTGTAAATTGCGGAATGAGGTAGAAGAGAAGAGAGAGCCCGAAGGGCTGATTCTTTTCCCTTTTATATCTAATCCTAATTAATGTAAAATATATGTTATAAAACTAAAATAATATCTTTTTCTAATTATAAATAAAATAAAAGTTAAATCAAAATTAATTTGATTGATCCATGCAGCGCTTGAGGAGCGTGGGGACCATTGGATTCATTAAGCTCCACGCTGAACTTGGCTTTTTCCAAGTTCAACGTGGAGAAGGCAGCGTGGTCTGTAGCGTGTTCCTTTGAATCCACGCTGAACTTGGCTTTTTCCAAGTTCAGCGTGGAGAAGGCAGCGAGTGCTTCCCCGAGAGTTCTCAAATCCACGCTAAACTTGGCAGGAACCAAGTTCAACATGAAGGATTCAGAGGTTGTTGGAAAAAAATGTGCACTATTATATATCGTTAGAAAGCCCTGGAAGTTATCTTTCCAATGCCGCTGGAATCACATCGATTGAACCTCTGTAACTCAAGTTATTTCGGTTTGAGTGCAGGGAGGTCAGGATTGATAGCATCATTTGCTTTCTCCCTTTTTTGCTACAAAACTCCGTCAAATCCCTCCGAATACTACCTGAAATAAATAGAATTGTGCACAACTCAAAGTAGCATCTATAGTGACTAAAAGATATTTAAATTTTGATTAAACTTAGCAATTCAGGTGCAAATTCACAAGGAAAAGATAGATAAAATGCTCACGCATCACAACACCAAACTTGAATTGTTGCTTGTCCTCAAGCAACTAAAATAAGTGCATGATTAAGATGTGAATTTGCATGAGAAGTGAGAGTTCAGTTATGCTCAAGTCTATTCTTAAAGTGGGGTTTATTCATTGTAACTCTTAACATTTTTAGCATCTCACTCTCCTTTGAATCAGAGGAATGTCAGTGTCATGCGGAATTAGAACCCAGATCATATTATGAATTCTCTGATCTCTATACTCCAGTTTAATCCTTGAACACAGTAAGATTTACCTTAATTCTCTTTTCTTTAGTGCTTTGCACCTTGAGCCTAGCCGTGACTTTAAATGTTTTATCTCAAACTTTACTTGACACAAGAACACCACAAGCACTTGACTGGGGAACTCTTTCTAAGTTCTGATTGTTCTTTCAGTTTCTCCCAGACAGTGGTGCTCAAAGCCTTTGGCATACTCTGCTGAATGCACTTGGTCACGACTCTAAATATTCTGTCTCAAAGGTTACTTGAAACAAGAATACCACAAGCATATGACTAGAAAAATAACTCTTTGAGCTTTTGATTATTTCAGACTCCCTAGTCATTGATGCTCAGAGTCTTGGACCTTGCTTTTATGTTTATTTTGCTGTCTCTTTTGCTTCAAGGATTAAATATTTGTTTATTTCAGAGAAGTCATAATAATTCTCAAAATCCCTGTTCCTCATACAACAACATCCCTTGATTCAAATTCAAATATGTTCTGTTCATGTCATTCATTCAGAATTACAAATAACACCACCACATTTAAGTAAATATGATTAATCTTAGATATAAACTCACTCTTTTCATGCATTACATCACTTCTTTCTTTTCTTTTGATTTTCAAGCTCAGTGAGCTATACATGAGACACTTTTTTTTCATATAAAAAGAAAATAAAATAATAAAATAGGTAATAAGTTAACTAGACCTAGGAATTGAAATAACCACTGATCATGCAATAACAAAATAAATAGAAAATAGGAATATAACATAATAAGAACGGAAGGATCCATAGAATGAAAGGAACTTAACCACCTCAGTTATCCTAGTGGCCATCTCATTCTTCTGGCTGTGCTCCTCCATGGAGATGATTCGCCTCCCTTTGGTGTCATTAAAATAAAAAGAAAATCCACAAGCGAAGCGACAACACCAAACTTAAAAGTTTGCTTGTCCTCAAGCAAAGAAGAATTGAAAACAGAGAGGGACATAAAAAGACAGATGGAGGAGTAAAAACAAATATTAGTGTAAAAAAATAGAATGATAAAAGGACAAGAGAGATTAAAATAATTAATATATATATATATAGTTTTTATTTTATTTTATTTTTTTTATAGTTTGTGATTTTATATATATATATATATACACGTTCCCCCCCTTTATATATAAATATAAATAAATCATTCTATATATATATATATATATGTGTGTGTGTGTGTGTGTGTGTGTGTGTGTGTGTGTATAAATATGTTACGGCCTGGCCCAAACAGCATACGGGCCGACCCGACCCGCGGACCGCCTGACCCGAACGGTCGGGTTTGAGCTGCTCAACCTCCTACTCGGACACGCGTCCCTGATAGCCCCGCTACAGTTGTGTGGAGGAAGCTTCGAGGAAGGTGGGTCTGCCCTTGTGGGACCCACCTCTGACATGGTATAAATGGAGAGGGTCCTACCCCTCCCCCAAGGTACGTCACACACCATTCTCTCAGTTTTTGCCTGCACACTCGACTTACTAGAGCGTCGGAGTGTCTTTGCAAGTGACACCCCCCTCTCATGCGAAGAGCTCGGGACGTCGGCCACACCTTCTCCAACCCAGCAACCCGGAACCAGGCGATTCCCCCTCAACAACCGAAGTACCAACCCGAACTGTCCGGTACCCGACATACCGAACATTGGCTCCGTCTGTGGGGACGCCTGAATGGACATCGTACTGGGTCCAGGAGGAACAGGTCGTGATGAGCGGATAATTTATACGCTTTTTGGCATTGTTTTTAGTATGTTTTTAGTATATTTTAATTAGTTTTTATTATGTTTTTTATTAGTTTTTAAATAAAAATTACATTTCTGGACTTTAGTATGAGTTTGTGTGTTTTTCTGTGATTTCAGGTATTTTCTGGCTGAAATTGAGGGACCTGAGCAAAAATCTGATTCAGAGGCTGAAAAAGGACTGCAGATGCTATTGGATTCTGACCTCCCTGCACTCGAAGTGGATTTTCTGGAGCTACAAAAGCCCAATTGGCGTGCTCTCAATTGCTTTGGAAAGTAGATATCCTGGGCTTTCCATCAATATATAATAGTTCATACTTTGCCCAAGATTTGATGGCCGAAATCGGCGTTCAAAGTCAGCATAGAAATTCTGGCGTCAAAACGCCAGAACTGGCATAAAAGTTGGAGTTAAACGTCCAAACTGGCACAAAAGCTGGCGTTTAACTCCAAGAAAAGTCTCTGCACGTGAAAGCTTCAATGCTCAGCCCAAGCACACACCAAGTGGGCCCGGAAGAAGATTTCTGCATTAATTACTTATTTCTGTAACCCTAGGCTACTAGTTTTCTACAAATAGGACCTTTGGCTATTGTATTTTACACACTTGATCATATAATCTTTCGAACTTGTATGTTCACGCTTTGGGAGGCTGGCCATTCGGCCATGCCTAGACCTTTTGTTCTTATGTATTTTCAACGGTAGAGTTTCTACACACCATATATTAAGGTGTGGAGCTCTGCTGTTCCTCATGAATTAATGCAAAGTACTATTGTTTTTCTATTCAATTCACGCCTACTTCTTCTCTAAGATATACACTCGTTCTTCAACCTGATGAATGTGATGATCCATGACACTCATCACCATTCTCACCTATGAACGCGTGCCTGACAACCACTTCCGTTCTACATGCAATCAAGCTTGAATGTGTATCTCTTGGGTTTCTAATCTAAGATCAGAACCTTCGTCGTATAGGCTAGAATTATTGGCGGCCATTCTTGAGATCCGAAAAGTCTAAACCTTGTCTGTGGTATTCCGAGTAGGATCTAGGAAGGGATGACTATGACGAGCTTCAAACTCGCGAGTGTTGGGCGTAGTGACAGATGCAAAAGGATCAATGGATCCTATTCCAACATGATCGAGAACCAACAGCTGATTAGCCGTGCGGTGACAGCGCATTTGGAACATTTTTACTAAGAGGACGGCAAGTAGCCACTGACAACGGTGATGTCCAACATAAAGCTTGCCATGGAAAGGAGTATGAATGATTGGAAGAAGGCAATAGGAAAGCAGAGGTTCAGAAGGAACAAAGCATCTTCATACGCTTATCTGAAATTCCTACCAATGAACTACATAAGTATCTCTATATTTATTTTATGTTTTATTCATATTTTAATTATCAATTCTCCATAACCATTTGAATCTGCCTGACTGAGATTTACAAGATGACCATAGCTTGCTTCAAGCCGATAGTCTCCGGGATCGACCCTTACTCACGTAAGGTTTATTACTTGGACGACCCAGTGCACTTGCTGGTTAGTTGTGTAGAGTTGTGATAAAGAGTTGAGATTACAATTGTGCGTACCATGCTATTGGCGCCATTGATGATCACAATTTCGTGCACCAAGTTTTTGGCGCCGTTGCCGGAGATTGTTCGAGTTTGGACAACTGACGGTTCATCTTGTTGCTTAGATTAGGTAATTTTATTTTATGTTTAAGTTTTTTACTTTTTATTTTCGAAAAAAATTTTCAAAAATACAAAAAAAATTTCTATTTTGTTCTTCAGAGTTTTTAAGAATGAATTCTAGAGTTTCATGATGATTTGTCGAAGTCTGACTGGCTGTGAAGCCATGTCTAATCTTTTGGACCGAGGTTTCAACTTATCATCACAAGAGCTTGTTGATTTCTATCAATTTTGCTGTTGAGAGTAATGATCTGCTAAAGCTTGGCTGGCCATTGGCCATGTCTAGTGTTTTGGACCGAAGCTTTCATTGAAGGCTTGGCTGGCCAGTAAGCCAGGTCTAATTCCTGGACCGGAGTTTTAGACTAACATTGCAATGATTCCTGGAATTCTTATTAAAAATTTTGAATCTCTTTATTTTCTTTTCCATATAATTTTCGAAAAATCACAAAAAAATTTATAAAATCTTAAAATAAAAAATATTTTATGTTTCTTGTTTGAGTCTAGTGTCTAATCTTAAGTTTGGTGTCAATTGCATTCTTCTAATTTTCGAAAATTACATGCATTATGTTCTTCATTGATCTTCAAGTTGTTCTTGATAATTTTCTTGCTCTGATCTTTAAATTCTCTTGTTTTGTGTCTTTTGTTGTTTCTCATATGCATTTTCAAATTGTTATAAGGTATACAAATTTCTAAGTTTGGTGTCTTGAATGCATTGTTTATTTGATCTTAGTTCTTCATGATTTAGTTTCATTTTGTTATTATTCTCTAAAAATTCAAAAAATTTTCAAAACTATGTCTTTTCAAGTCAATAATACAGAGAATTGAAGATTCAGAACATTCAGCAGAGGAATTATACAGAAAAAGCTGGGCGTTCAAAACGCCCAGTGAAGAAGGAAAACTGGCGTTTAAATGCCAGCCAGGGTACCTGGCTGGGCGTTAAACGCCCAAAAAGGTAGCATTTTGGGCGTTAAACGCCAGAATGGATGCCATTCTGGGCGTTTAACGCCAGGAGGACACTAGAGGGAAGATTTTGTTTTTAATTCAAATCTTTTTCAAGTATTCATAATTTTTCCAAATCAAATTATTTTCAAATCATATCTTTTCAATCATATCTTTTCAAAATCAATTTCTTTCCAATTTTTTTTATTTATTACTATTTTCGAAAATCCTTGCTACAACTAATGATTTAATTTAAAATTTTCGTTACTTGCCTATTAAGAAAGGATCAAATTTTAATTCTAGAATCATATCTTTTAATTTCCTGTTAGTCAAGTAATCAACTTTAATTTAAAATTTTTTTTTTCTTTTTAATTTGATTCTCAATCATATCTTTTCAATCACATCTTTTTCAAAATTAATTTTCAATCATATCTTTTTGATTTCTAATTTCAAAATCTTTTCCAAAAAAATCACTTAATTTCTTTCCCAATCTTAGTTTTCGAAAATCATTTACCAAATTTTCAAAATTTCTTTTAATTATTTCAAAATCTTTTTACTTTAATTTCAAAAATTCTTCCCCTCTTCTCAATTCATTCTGTTTAAAGGACTAACACTTCTCCATTATCAGCAATTCGAACTATGTCCCTCTTGATAAGTTCGAATTCTCTCTTCTCTACCTCATCCTTCTATTTTTATTTCCCTCTGACACCTCAAGGAATCTCTATACTGTGACATAGAGGATTCCATATTTTCTTCTCCTCTCTTTTCATATGAGCAGGAGCAAGGACAAGGGCATTCTTGTTGAAGCTGATCCTGAACCTGAAAGGACCTTGAAGAGAAAGCTAAGAGAAGCTAAAGTATAACTCTCTATAGAGGACCTGACAGAACTTTTCAAACAAGAAGAAGCCATGGCAGCCGAAAACAACAACAATGCCAACAATGCAAGGAAGGTGCTTGGTGACTTTACTGCACCCACTCCTGACTTCTATGGGAGAAGCATTTCTATCCTTGCCATTGGAGCAAACAACTTTGAGCTTAAGCCTCAATTAGTTTCTCTAATGCAACAGAATTGCAAGTTTCATAGACTTCCATTGGAAGATCCTCATCAGTTCTTAGCTGAATTCTTGCAAATCTGTGACACTGTCAAGACTAATGAGGTTGATCCCGAGGTCTACAAGCTTATGCTTTTTCCCTTTACTGTAAGAGACAGAGCTAGAACATGGTTGGATTCACAACCTAAAGAAAGCCTGATCTCTTGGAAAAAGCTAGTCAATGCCTTCTTGGCAAAGTTCTTTCCACCTCAAAAATTGAGCAAGCTTAGAGTGGAAGTCCAAACCTTCAAACAGAAGAAAGGTGAATCCCTCTATGAAGCTTGGGAAATATATAAGCAATTGATCAGAAGGTGTCCTTCTGACATGCTTTCAGAATGGAGCATCATAGGTATCTTCTATGATGGTCTGTCTGAACTGTCCAAGATGTCATTGGACAGCTCTACTGGAGGATCTCTTCATCTGAAGAAGACGCCTGCAGAAGCTCAGGAACTCATTGAAATGGTTGCAAATAACCAATTCATGTACACTTCTGAAAGGAATCCTGTGAATAATGGGACGAATCAGAAGAAAGGAGTTCTTGAAATTGATACTCTGAATGCCATAGTGGCTCAGAATAAAATATTGACTCAACAAGTCAATATAATTTCTCAAAGTCTGTCTGAAATGCAAGCAGCAACAGGCAGTACCAAAGAAGCTTCATTTGAAGAAGAAGCTTATGATCCTGAGAACCCAGCAATGGAAGAGGTGAATTACATGGGAGAACCCTATGGAAACACTTATAATCCTTCATGGAGAAATCATCCAAACCTCTCATGGAAGGATCAATAGAGGCCTCAACAAGGCTTCAACAACAATAATGGTGGAAGAAATAGGTTTAGCAATAGCAAGCCCTTTCCATCATATTCTCAGCAACAAACAGAGAATTCTAAGTAGGGCCACTCTGACTTAGCAACTGTAGTCTCTGATTTAATTAAAACAACTCAAAGTTTCATGACTAAAATAAGGTCCTCCATTAGAAATTTGGAGGCACAGGTGGGTCAGCTGAGTAAGAAAGTTACTGAACTCTCTCCTAGCACTCTTCCAAGCAATACAGAAGAGAATCCAAAAGGAGAGTGCAAGGCCATCAACATACCCCACACGGCCGAATCTGTAGAGGAGGGAAAGGCAGTGATTTCCACTGAGGAAGACCTCAATGGACGTCCACTGGCCTCCAAGGAGTTCTCTAATGAGGAACCATGGGAATCTGAGACTCACACTGAGACCATAGAGATTCCATTGAGTTTACTTTTGCCATTCATGAGCTCTGATGAGTATTCTTCTTCTGAAGAGGATGAAGATGGTACTGAAGAATAAGTTGCTAAGTACCTTAGAGCAATCATGAAGTTAAATGCCAAGTTATTTGGTAATGAGACTTGGGAGGATGAACCCCCCTTGCTCACCAAAGAACTGGATGACTTGACTAGGCAGAAATTACCTCTAAAGAGACAAGACCCTGGAAAGTTCTCAATACCTTGTACCATAGGCACCATAACCTTTGAGAAGGCTCTGTGTGACCTATGGTCAAGCATAAACCTCATGCCTCTCTCTGTAATGGAGAAGCTAGGGATCATTGAGGTACAAGCTGCAAGAATCTCACTAGAAATGGCAGACAATTCAAGAAAATAGGCTTATGGACTTGTAGAGAATGTCTTGGTAAAGGTTGAAGACCACTACATCCCTGCTGATTTCATAGTCCTAGACACTGGAAAGTGTATGGATGAATCTATCATCCTTAGCAGACCCTTCCTAGCCACAGCAAAAGCTGTAATTGATGTTGACAGAGGAAAATTGGTCCTTCAAGTGAATGAGAACTCCCTTGTGTTTAAAGCTCAAGGATCTCCCTCTGTAACCATGGAGAGGAAGCATGAAAAGCTTCTCTCAATACAGAGTCAAACAAAATCCCCACATTCAAACTCTAAGTTTGGTGTTGGGAGGCCACAACCAAACTCTAAGTTTGGTGTTGAGAAGCCATCATCATGCTCTGAGTATCTGTGAGGCTCCATAAGAGCCCACTGTCAAGCTACTGACATTAAAGAAGCGCTTGTTGGGAGGCAACCCAATTTACTTATCTATGTTATATTTCTTTTTTTCCATTGTTATTTTATGTTTTCTGTAGGTTGATGATCATGGGAAGTCACAAAAACAATTGAAAAGGCAAAAACAAACTGAAAAATAGAATGAAAAACAGTACACCCTGGAGGAGAAGCCTACTGGTGTTTAAACGCCAGTAAGGGCAGCAGAATGGGCGTTAAACGCCCAGTCTGGCACCATTCTAGGCATTTAACGCCAGAAATGGGCACCAGACTGGCGTTTAACGCCAGAAAAGGGCACGAAGCTGGTGTTAAACGCCAGAAATGGACAGCAACCTGGCGTTTAACGCCAGGATTGGCAGCAGAGGGCATTTTGCACGCCTAATTGGTGCAGGGATGAGAATTCCTTGACACCTCAGGATCTGTAGACCCCAAAGGATCCCACCAACCTCAACTCACTCTCTCTCTTCTTCACACCTTTTCATAATACTCTTCTCCAAATACCCTTCACCAATCACTTCAATACCTCTTCCCCAAAAACCCCTAACCTATCAAATCCTACCCTCTTCTCCATAAACCCTTCACCAATCCACATCCATCCATCATAAACCCCACCTACCTCACCATTCAAATTCAAACCACTTTCCCTCCCAAACCCACCCATACATGGCCGAACCTTCCTGTCTCCCCACTCCTATATAAACCCATCTTCACCCCTTCATTTTCACTCATCTTCAACACTATTTCACCCCCTTTGGCCGAAATAATAACCCCCATCCATCTCCTCTATTTCTTCTTCCTCTACTCTCTTCATTCTTCTTTTGTTCGAGGACGAGCAAACCTTCTAAGTTTGGTGTGGTAAAAGCGTTGCTTTTTGTTTTTCTATAACCATTTATGGCACCTAAGGCCGGAGAAACCTCTAGAAAGAGGAAAGGGAAGGCAAAAGCTTCCGCCTCCGAGTCATGGGAGATGGATAGATTCATCTCAAAGGTGCATCAAAACCACTTCTATGAAGTTGTGGCCAAGAAAAAGGTGATCCCCGAGGTCCCTTTCAAGCTCAAAAAGGGTGAATATCCGGAGATCCGACATGAGATTCAAAGAAGAGGTTGAGAAATTCTCACCAACCCCATTCAACAAGTCAGAATTGTAATGGTTTAAGAGTTCTATGCCAATGCATGAATCACCAAGATCCATGATCAAAGTGTGAACCCGGATCCAAAGAATTGGCTTACAATGGTTCGGGGGAAATACTTAGATTTCAGTCCGGAAAATGTAAAGTTGGCATTCAACTTGCCCATGATGCAAGGAGATACACACCCCTACACTAGAAGGGTCAACTTTGATCAAAGGTTGGACCAAGTCCTCATGGACATTTGTGAAGAGGGCGCTCAATGGAAGAGAGATTCAAGAGGAAAGCCGGTTCAACTAAGAAGGCATGACCTCAAGCCTGTGGCTAGGGGATGGTTGGAGTTCATCCAATGCTCAATCATTCCTACTAGCAACCGGTCTGAAGTTACTATAGACCGGGCCATCATGATCCATAGCATCATGATTGGAGAGGAAGTAGAAGTTCATGAGGTCATATCCCTAGAACTCTACAAGGTGACGGACAAGTCCTCTACTTTGGCAAGGTTAGCCTTCCCTCATCTCATTTGTCACCTCTGCAATTTAGCTGGAATTGACATAGAGGAAGACATCCTCATTGATGAGGACAAGCCCATCACTAAGAAAAGGATGAAGCAAACAAGAGATCCCACTCATGGACAAGAGCATGAGGAAATTCCTCATCATGAAATTTCTGAGATGCCTCAAGGGATGCATTTTCCTCCACAAAATTATTGGGAGCAAATTAACACCTCCCTAGGAGAATTAAGTTCCAATATGGGACAACTAAGGGTGGAACACCAAGAGCATTCTATCCTCCTTCATGAAATTAGAGAAGATCAAAGAATCATGAGAGAGGAGCAACAAAGGCAAGGAAGAGACATTGAGGAGCTCAAGCACTCCATAAGATCTTCAAGAGGAAGAACAAGCTGCCATCACTAAGGTGGACCCGTTCTTTAATTTTCTTGTTCTTTATTTTCTGTTTTTTGAATTTTTATGCTTTATGTTTACTTATGTTTGTGTCTTTATTACATGATCACTAGTGTCTAAGTATCTGTGCCTTAAAGTTATGAAAATG
The DNA here is from genome assembly GCF_003086295.3 of Arachis hypogaea. Lineage (NCBI taxonomy): Eukaryota > Viridiplantae > Streptophyta > Magnoliopsida > Fabales > Fabaceae > Arachis > Arachis hypogaea. The sequence continues at coordinate 25,535,266 of NC_092053.1, read as the reverse complement.
AATCCATCACCTTTCTTAAATGGAAAATGTTTCTAATTGAAAATGAAAAAGAAGTGCATGAATTTCGAATTTTAAAACAGTTTAATTATTTTGATGTGGTGGCAATACTTTTGTTTTTCTAAATGAATGCTTGAACAGTGCATATTTTTGAATTTGTTGTTTAAGAATGTTAAAATTGTTGGCTCTTGAAAGAATGATAGAAAAGGAGAAATGTTATTTGATAATCTAAAAAATCATAAAATTGATTCTTGAAGCAAGAAAAAGCAGTGAAAAGCTTGTAGAAATATATATATATATATATATATATATATATATATATATATATATATATATATATATATATATATATGCAAAAAAAAAGAAAGAAAAAAGGATCCAAGGCTTTGAGCATCAGTGGATAGGAGGGCTCACAGTAATAAAATCCTAGCCTAAGCGGCTAAACCAAGCTATCCCTAACCATGTGCTTGTGGTGTGAAGGTGTCAAGTGAAAACTTGAGACTGAGCGGTTAAAGTCGTGGTCTAAAAGCAAAAAGAGTGTGCTTAAGAGATTTGAACACCTCTAATTGGGGACTCTAGCAAAGCTGAGTCACAATCTGAAAAGGTTCACCCAGTTATGTGTCTGTGGCATTTATGTATCCGGTGGTAATACTGGAAAACAAAATGCTTTGGGTCACGGCCAAGACTCATAAAGTAGCTGTGTTCAAGAATTAACACACTTAACTAGGAGAATCAATAACACTATCTGAATTCCGAGTTCCTATAGATGCCAATCATTCTGAACTTCAAAAGGATAAAGTGAGATGCCAAAACTGTTCAGAAGCAAAAAGCTAAAAGCCCCGCTCATCTAATTAAGACTGATCTTCATAGATGTTTTTGGAATTCACTGTATATTCTATTCTTTTTATCCTATTTGATTTTCAGTTGCTTGGGGACAAGCAACAATTTAAGTTTGGTGTTGTGATGAGCGGATAATCTATACGCTTTTTGGCATTATTTTTAGTATGTTTTTAGTATATTTTAATTAGTTTTTATTATATTTTTATTAGTTTTTAAATAAAAATTATATTTCTGGACTTTACTATGAGTTTGTGTATTTTTCTGTGATTTCAGGTATTTTCTGGCTGAAATTGAGGGACCTGAGCAAAAATCTGATTCAGAGGCTGAAAAAGGACTGCAGATGCTGTTGGATTCTGACCTCCCTGCACTCGAAGTAGATTTTCTGGTACTAAAGAAGCCCAATTGGCACGCTCTCAATTGCGTTGGAAAGTAGACATTCTGATCTTTTCAGCAATATATAATAGTCCATACTTTGCCCAAGATTTGATGGCCCAAACCGGCATTCAAAGTCAGCATAGAAATTCTGGCGTCAAAACGCCAGAACTGGCATAAAAGCTGGAGTTAAACGCCCAAACTGGCACAAAAGCTGGCGTTTAACTCCAAGAAAAGTCTCTACTTGTGAAAGCTTCAATGCTCAGCCCAAGCACACACCAAGTGGGCCCGGAAGAAGATTTCTGCATTAATTATTTATTTCTGTAACCCTAGGCTACTAGTTTTCTACAAATAGGACCTTTTGCTATTGTATTTTACACACTTGATCATATAATCTTTCGAACTTGTATGTTCATGCTTTGGGAGGCTGGCCATTCGGCCATGCCTAGACCTTTTGTTCTTATGTATTTTCAACGGTAGAGTTTCTACACACCATAGATTAAGGTGTGGAGCTCTGCTGTTCCTCATGAATTAATGCAAAGTACTATTATTTTTCTATTCAATTCACGCCTACTTCTTCTCTAAGATATACACTCGTTCTTCAACCTGATGAATGTGATGATCCGTGACACTCATCATCATTCTCACCTATGAACGCGTGCCTGACAACCACTTCCGTTCTACATGCAATCAAGCTTGAATGTGTATCTCTTGGGTTTCTAATCTAAGATCAGAACCTTCGTGGTATAGGATAGAATTATTGGCGGCCATTCTTGAGATCTGAAAAGTCTAAACCTTGTCTGTAGTATTCCGAGTAGGATCTGGGAAGGGATGACTGTGACGAGCTTTAAACTCGCGATTGGGCGTAGTGACAGACGCAAAAGGATCAATGGATCCTATTCCAACATGATCGAGAACTAACAACTGATTAGCCGTCTGGTGACAGCGCATTTGGAACATTTTCACTGAGAGGACGGGAAGTAGCCACTGACAACGGTGATGCCCAACATAAAGCTTGCCATGGAGAGGAGTATGAATGATTGGAAGAAGGCAATAGGAAAGCAGAGGTTCAGAAGGAACAAAGCTTCTTCATACGCTTATTTGAAATTCCTACCAATGAACTACATAAGTATCTCTATCTTTATTTTGTTTTATTCATATTTTAATTATCAATTCTCCATAACCATTTGAATCTGCCTGACTGAGATTTATAAGATGACCATAGCTTGCTTCAAGCCGACAGTCTCTGTGGGATCGACCCTTACTCACGTAAGGTTTATTACTTGGACGACCCAGTGCACTTGCTGGTTAGTTGTGCGGAGTTGTGATAAAGAGTTGAGATTACAATTGTGCGTACCAAGCTGTTGGTGCCATTGATGATCACAATTTCGTGCACCAGGCCGCGAGGCCGAGCGCCGAGGGGAAGCCTCCGTAGCTTCCTCCTGGGAGCGCACAAGGTCCCCTTCTCGATGAACCTCCCGATCTCAAGAAAGGTGCCCCTTTAGGGGAACTGGCGACAATAGCGCCAGAATAATGCAGGAACTGCGTCACAGGATGCCGGACCTGGAGCGCCGGCTGGCAGATTGGGAACGTCGCCAACAAACTTCCGAATCAAGCTACTCCCGTTCCCCTCTGAGAAGCCACTCCCAGCGAACAGCTAGCCCACGATCTGAGCCCGAGAGTGCCAGGGAGGAAGGACACCCAAGAAGACGCCGCGACCCCATCATTTACACCAGGCGCAAAAGGAGACGCACCGCAGATCGAGAATGGGAAGATGATCGATGAGAAGGCGGCGAGGAAAGAACAAGGAGAACGCGGGGACCTGTGATAATGGGCGCAACCCCATTTCACCGTTCTATCCTCGAAGTCCGGCTGCCAAAGCACTTTGACAAGCCGACGGACATGAGGTACGATGGAACCCAAGACCCGCAGGAGCACCTTACGGCCTTCGAGGCCAGGATGAACCTAGAGGGAGTGGGAGACGAGGTAAGGTGCCGCGCTTTCCCAGTCACTCTCGCGGGACCTGCAATACGGTGGTTTAACAGCCTCCCGCAGGGCTCAGTGGCCAGGTTTTTGGATATTAGCCACGCCTTCCTAGCCTAATTTACTACCAGAATTGCAAAGGCAAAGCACCCGATTAATCTGCTCGTGGTGACGCAGAGGTCCGGCGAACCGACTAGAAAATATCTAGACCGGTTTAACAACGAGTGCTTGGAAATCGACGGGCTGACTGATTCGGTTGCTAGCCTATGCCTAACGAATGGACTCCTAAACGAGGACTTCAGAAAGCACCTTACTACGAAGCCGGTGTGGACAACGCAGGAGATTCAAAGTGTAGCCAGGGAATACATCAACGATGAAGAAGTCAGCCAGGTCGTGGCAGCCAACAAACGACAGCCCTCCTACAATCAAACCCGACAGCACGGCAACGGAGAAAGACAGAAGGAACACGCCAGAGACAGCGGTCCCAACAAGGCACCCAGGCCGTTTCCTCGAGTCGGGAAGTTCACCAATTACACCCCCTCACCGTCCCCATCATAGAAGTTTATTAATAGATAGCAGAGAAGGGAATTTTGTCGAAGCCCCGACCTCTGAAGGACCAGACCGGGGGAAACAAGAGTCTCTATTGTGATTATCACAAAGGCTATAGACACAAGACACAGGATTACTTCGACCTAAAGGACGCGCTGGAACAAGCGATCCGGGATGGGAAACTAGCCGAATTCTCCCATCTCATCAGGGAGCCAAGGAGGCGAGATCGCGACCGCGAGGGAGAGGACAAGACCCATGCCACAAAGCGACGTCACGAGCCGGAGGACAACGAACACGGCCTTACCATAGTGAACGTGGTAACGGCAAGAGACGCACCTCCAAGGTCGAGGTCGGCACACAAGAAAGACGCCAAGGTTCTGTCGATTTCCTCATCCTCTGTGCGAAGCTCCAAGAGGCTCCCACCCATCTCATTCGGTCCAGTGGACCAATGGTTTGAGGAGGCCGCGGAAAACCCTCCCATGGTTATCACGGCCAGAGTGGGAACCGGCCTCATCAAGCGAATCCTCGTGGACACTGGGGCTGACTCGAATATCATGTTTCGCAACGTGTTCGATGCCCTGGGCCTATGAGATGCCGATTTAAAGACGCACCAGCATGGTGTTGTAGGTTTGGGCGACCACTTCATTAAACCAGATGGGATAATCCCCCTACCAATATCTGTAGGATCAGGACAAGGGCGAAGGTCGGTAATGGCCGAGTTCGTGGTTCTACGAAACTCCACGGCCTACAATGTCATCCTAGGGAGGAAGACTATCAACGACCTCGAAGCAGTGATCAGCACAAAGATGTTGATAATTAAGTTCGTCGCTGATGACGGATCCGTGGGATCCATAAAAGGAGACTTGGAAACGGCAGTCGCTTGCGACAGTGCCAGCCTCTCCTTAAGGAAGAAATCTAAAGAGGCATCGAGGGTGTTCCTTGCCGACTTGGATGCTAGAGTCAGTGACAAGCCGAGACCCGAGCCAGAAGGGAACTTAGAAAGGTTTAGAGTCAGGGACACGGAGGAGAAGTTCACCTTCGTGAACAGAAACCTCCCACATGACTTGAAGGAACCTCTAATGGAAATGATAAGGGCCAACGGCAACCTATTTAAATGGACGCCAGCCGACATGCCGAGGATAGACCCCCAACTCATGTCACATCACTTGGCCGTGATGGCGGAAGCCAGACCGGTGGCTCAAAGGAGAAGGAAAATGTCGCAAGAGCGAGCAGAGGAGGTGGCTAGGCAGACGGCTAGCCTCCTCGAAGCAGGATTTATTTGAGAACTCGACTACTCGACGTGGCTGTCGAATGTAGTTCTAGTGAAAAAGCACAATGGGAAACGGAGGATGTGTGTGGATTACTCTGATATCAACAAAGCATGCCCCAAGGACTGCTACCCCCTGCCCAACATTGATGCGCTTGTCGACACAGCGGCGGGATATCGGTACCTGAGCTTTATGGACGCCTATTTTGGCTATAATCAGATACCGATGCACCGGCCTGATGAAGAGAAAACATCGTTCATAACACCAGGAGGGATATATTGTTACAAGGTAATGCCGTTCGTCCTGAAGAACGCTGGGGCAACGTACCAAAGGCTAATGAACAAGATATTTAGTGACCTCATAGGCAAAACGGTGGAGGTGTATGTAGATGATATCCTCGCAAAGACCACCTGGCCTGAGGACCTCATAAGCGACCTGGGAAATATGTTCTCCTCCCTCCAACGACACGGCATGAGGCTCAACCCACTCAAATGCGCCTTTTCCATGGAAGCAGGAAAGTTCCTAGGGTTCATGATAACCCAAAGAGGTGTTGAAGCTAACCCGAAAAAGTGCCAAGCGATACTCCAAATGAAGAGTCCGGGCTGCGTCAAGGATGTTCAGAGGCTGTCGGGCAGACTCACCGCCTTATCTCGTTTCCTTGGAGCATCGGCTGCTAGGGCGCTGCCATTTTTTAATCTTATGAAAAAAGGGATAGTGTTTGAATGGACCCCGGCTTGTGAGGAAGCATTTAAACATTTCAAAGAGATCCTCGCCACACCACCCGTGCTCGGGAAGCCCAAAGTCGAAGAACCACTCTACCTGTACCTGGCCATAACGGATGAAGCGCTGGTGGCAGTTTTGGTATGGGAAGAAGGGAAGGTTCAACAACCAATTTACTTCGTGAGTAGAGCACTGCAAGGAGCAGAACTGAGATACAGCAAATTAGAGAAGCTGGCTCTAGCACTGCTAACTTCCTCTCGAAGACTACGACAATACTTCTAGGGTCACCAAGTGGTCGTGAGAACGGACTAGGAAATCCGCCAAGTGCTCCAAAAACCCGACTTAACGGGAAGAATGATGACTTGGGCCATCGAGCTATCTCAGTATAATTTGCGATATGAGCCCCAACATGCGATCAAGGCACAAGCAATGGCGGACTTCTTGGTAGAAGTAGCGGGGGACCCGACCGAGGAAGCGGGCATACGGTGGAGGCTCCATGTGGACGGGGCCTCCAACCAAACGTCCGGAGGTACCGGGATCATTTTGGAAAGTCCTGCCGTGGTCATATATGAACAATCAATCAAGTTCGACTTTCCCGTATCGAACAACCAAGCGGAATATGAGGCCCTTCCAGGCGGCTTGATCTTAGCTCGGGAAGTCAGGGCCATGAGGCTGGAAGTGTGTAGCGACTCACAAGTTGTGACCTCGCAAGTAAATGGAAGCTACCAAGCCAGAGACTCGCTATTGCAAGAGTACTTGGAGAAGGTCAAAGATCTGAGCAAACAGTTTGAGGAGGTCACGGTCCAACACGTTCCAAGGGAAAGGAACACACGGGCAGACCTCCTATCCAAGCTAGCGAGCACGAAACCAGGAGCTGGCAACCGGTCCTTCATTCAAGGCATGATAAAAGAACCAATAGTTGCCCTCCACCTGACAAAGATAAGCCCCTCCTGGATGGACTCCATCCCTGATTACCTAGAAAACGGCAAACTTCCTGAAGATGAGAAGGAAGCTAAAGCATTGGTGCACGAATTGTGAATCACACGTTTCACAACTCGTACCACTAACCAGCAAGTGCACTGGGTCGTCCAAGTAATACCTTACGTGAGTAAGAGTCGAATCCCACGGAGATTGTTGGTTTGAAGCAAGCTATGGTTATCTTGTAACTCTTAGTCAGGATATAATATCAATAATAATTCTTAGTTTTAATTGTAAAAAGTCAAAGGGCATAAAACAAATACTTGTTACTCAATAATGGAGAATATGTTGGGGTTTTGGAGATGCTTTGTCTTCTTTATTTCAGTTTTTCTCTTGTACTCCTCTTCACACACGCAAGGCTCCTTCCATGGCAAGCTGTATGTAAGGTGTCACCGTTGTCCATGGCTACTTCCCGTCCTCTCAGTGAAAATGGTCCAAATGCTCTGTCACAGCACGACTAATCATCTGTTGGTTCTCGATCATGTCGAAATAGAATCCCTTGATTCTTTTGCGTCTGTCACTACGCCCAACAATCGCGAGTTTGAAGCTCGTCACAGCCATTCAATCCTTGAATCCTACTCGGAATACCACAGACAAGGTTTAGACTTTCCGGATTCGCATGAATGCCGCCATCAATTCTAGCTTATACCACGAAGATTCTGATTAAGAAATCTAAGAGATATTCATTCAATCTAATGTAGAACGGAGGTGGTTGTCAGGCACACGTTCATGGATTGAGGAAGGTGATGAGTGTCACGGATCATCACCTTCTTCATAGTGAAGCGCGAATGAACATCTTAGATAGGAACAAGCGTGTTTGAATGGAAAACAGAGATAATTGCATTAATTCATCAAGACGCTGCAGAGCTCCTCACCCCCAACAATGGAGTTTAGAGACTCATGCCGTCAAAGAGTACAAAGTTCAGATCTAAAAATGTCATGAGGTACAAAATAAATCTCTAAAAGTTGTTTAAATACTAAACTAGTAACCTAGGTTCACAGAAAATGAGTAAACTATGATAGATAGCGCAGAAATCCACTTCTGGGGCCCACTTGGTGTGTGCTGGGGCTGAGACTTAAGCTTCTCACGTGCCTGGGCTGTTTTGGGCGTTCAACGCCAGGTTGTAACCTGTTTTTGGCGTTGAACTCCAACTTGTAACTTGTTTCTGGCGCTGGACGCCCAACTGCAACATGAAACTGGCGTTGAACGCCAGTTTACATCGTCTATCCTTGAGCAAAGTATGAACTATTATATATTTCTGGAAATCCCTGGATGTCTACTTTCTAACGCAATTGAGAGCGCACCATTTGGAGTTCTGTAGCTCCAGAAAATCCACTTGGAGTGCAGAAAGGTCAGAATCCAACAGCATCATCAGTCCTTTTTCAGCCTGAATCAGATTTTTGCTCAGCTCCCTCAATTTCAGCCAGAAAATACCTGAAATCATAGAAAAACACACAAACTCATAGTAAAGTCCAGAAATGTAATTTTTAATTAAAAACTAATAAAAATATACTAAAAACCAACTAAATCATACTAAAAACTAAGTAAAAATAATGCTAAAAAACGTATAAATTATCCGCTCATCACAACACCAAACTTAAATTGTTGCTTATCCCCAAGCAACTAAAAACAAAGTAGGATAAAAAGAAGAGAATATACAATGAATTCCAAAAACATCTATGAAGATCAGTGTTAATTAGATGAGCGGGGCTATTAGCTTTTTGCTTCTGAACAGTTTTGGCATCTCACTTTATCCTTTGAAGTTCAGAATGATTGGCATCTATAGGAACTAAGAATTTAGATAGTTTTATTGATTCTCTTAGTTCAGTATGTTGATTCTTGAACACAGCTACTTTATGAGTCTTGGCCGTGGCCCTAAGCACTTTGTTTTCCAGTATTACCACCGGATACATACATGCCATAGACACATAACTGGGTGAACCTTTTCAGATTATGACTCAGCTTTGCTAAAGTCCCCAAGTAGAGGTGTCCAGGGTTCTTAAGCACACTCTGTTTTTTTGTTTTGGACCTCGACTTTAACCGCTCAGTCTCAAGTTTTCACTTGACACCTTCACGCCACAAGCACATGGTTAGGGACAGCTTGGTTTAGCCGCTAAGGCTAGGATTTTATTCCTTTAGGCCCTCCTATCCACTGATGCTCAAAGCCTTGGATCCTTTTTATTACCCTTGCCTTTTGGTTTTAAGGGCTATTGGCTTTTTGCTCTTGCCTTTTGGTTTAAAGAGCTTATGGCTTTTTCTGCTTGCTTTTTCTTTTTCTTGCTCTCTTTTTTTTTTCATATTTTTTTCTGCAAGCTTTGTTCTTCACTGCTTTTTCTTGCTTCAAGAATCATTTTTATGATTTTTCAGATTATCAAATAACATTTCTCCTTTTTCATCATTCTTTCAAGAGCCAACAGTTTTAACATTCATAAACAACAAATTCAAAAGACATATGCACTGTTTAAGCATTCATTCAGAAAATAAAAAGTATTGCCACCACATCAAAATAATTAAACTATTTTAAAATTCAAAATTCATGTACTTCTTTTTCTTTTTTAGAAAATAATTTTCATTTAAAAAAGGTGATGGATTCATAGGACATTCATATCTTTAAGACATAGACACTTAGGTACTAGTGATCATATAGTAAAGACACAAACATAATTAAACATGAAGCATAGTAAACGAAAAATAGGAAAATAAGAACAAGGAGATTATGGAATGGGTCCACCTTAATGAGGGTGGTGTCTTCCTCTTCTTGAAGAACCAATGGTGCTCTTGAGCTCCTCTATGTCTCTTCCTTGCCTTTGTTGCTCTTTCCTCATAGCTCTTTGATCTGCAGTCAATTGCTCTACCACTGAATTATGGAAAAATAAAAGCAATGCTTTTACCACACCAAACTTAGAAGGTTGGCTCGTCCTCGAGCAAAAGAAGAAAGAAATGGAGAAGATGGAGGAGATGGAAGTGTGTGAATGGGTGGGTTTGGGAGGGAAATGGTTTGAATTTGAATGGTGAGGTAGGTGGGGATCTTGTGGGGTCCACAAATCCAGTGGGGTCAAGGATTTAGCATCCCTGCTCCAATTAGGCGTACAAAATACCCTTAATGTGCAATCCTGGCGTTTAACGCCAGACTGCTGCCTGTTTCTGGCATTAAACGCCCAAATGTAGCCTGTTTCTGGCGTTTAACGCCAGACTGATGCTTGTTTCTGGCGTTAAACGCCAACTTGGTGCTTGTTTCTGGCGTTAAATGCCAGACAGATGCTTGTTTCTGGCGTTCAAACGCCAGAATGATCTTCCTCCAGGGTGTGCTGTTTTTCATGCTGTTTTTCATTCTGTTTTTGAATTTCTATTTGTTTTTGTGACTTCACATGATCATCAACCTAAAGAAAACATAAAATAGCCATGGAAAATAAATAGATATAATTAAATAACATTGGGTTGCCTCCCAACAAGTGCTTCTTTAATGTCAATAGCTTGACAGTGAGCTCTCATGGAGCCTCACAGATAATCAGAGCAAGGTTGGGACCTCCCAACACCAAAATTAGAGTTTGAATGTGGGGGTTTAACACCAAACTTAGAGTTTGGTTGTGGCCTCCCAACACCAAACTTAGAGTTTGACTGTGGGGGCTTTGGTTGACTCTACAGTGAGAGAAGCTTTTCATGCTTCCTCTCCATGGTTACAGAAGGAGAACCTTGTGTCTTATAGTTTGCAATGTTTGCAAACCACAGAGCTTCCTGAATAGCAAACAATTGCTCATCTGGAAAGGTTTCAGAGACCTCAGTGGGAGGGAGGGATGCTCCTGCTACTGGTTCTATCCGGGACAGGTGATCAGCTACTTGATTCTCTATCCCTTTTCTGTCTCTTATTTCTATATCAAACTCTTGCAGAAGCAACACCCATCTTATGAGCCTGGGCTTTGAATCCTGCTTTGTGAGTAGATATTTAAGAGCGGCATGGTCAGTGTACACAATCACTTTTGATCCTACTAAGTAGGATCTAAACTTGTCAATGGCATAAACCACTGCAAGTAATTCTTTTTCTGTGGTTGTGTAATTTTTTTGGGCATCATTTAAAACACTGCTAGCATAATAAATGACATACAGAATCTTGTTATGCCTTTGTCCCAATACTGCACCAATGGTATGGTCACTAGCATCACACATTAGTTCGAATGGTAATGTCCAGTCTGGTGCAGAAATAACTGGTGCTGTGACCAGCTTAGCTTTCAGGGTCTCAAACGCCTGCAGACACTTTGTGTCAAACACAAATGGCATGTCAGCAGCTAGCAGATTGCTCAGAGGTTTTGCAATTTTTGAAAAATCCTTTATAAACCTCCTATAGAATCCTGCATGCCCCAGAAAGCTTCTGATTCCCTTAACATTGGCAGGTGGTGGTAATTTTTCAATTACTTCAACTTTAGCTTGATCCACCTCTATTCCCTTGTTTGAAATTTTATGCCCAAGGACAATCCCTTCAGTCACCATAAAGTGACATTTTTTCCAGTTTAAAACTAGGTTGGTCTCTTGGCATCTTTTCAGAACAAGTGCTAAATGGTTAAGGCAGGAGCTGAATGAGTCTCCAAATACTGAAAAGTCGTCCATGAAGACTTCCAGAAACTTCTCTACCATATCAGAGAAGATCGAGAGCATGCACCTCTGAAAGGTTGCAGGTGCATTACACAGACCAAAAGGCATCCTTCTATAGGCAAACACTCCAGAAGGACATGTGAATGCTGTTTTCTCTTGGTCCTGAGGATCTACTGCAATTTGGTTGCAACCTGAATAGCCATCCAAAAAGCAGTAATATTCATGACCTGCTAGTCTATCTAGCATCTGGTCTATGAATGGTAAAGGAAAATGATCCTTCCTGGTGGATGTATTGAGCCTTCTGTAGTCAATACACATACGCCACCCTGTAACTGTTCTTGTAGGAACCGGTTCATTCTTTTCATTATGAACCACTGTCATTCCTCCCTTCTTAGGGACAACATGGACAGGGCTCACCCAGGGGCTATCAGAAATAGGATAGATAATCCCAGCCTCTAGTAACTTAGTGACCTCTTTCTGTACCACCTCCTTCATGGCGGGATTTAGCCGCCTCTGTCGTTAAACCACTGGCTTAGCATCATCCTCCAATAGGATCTTGTGCATGCATTTGGCTGGGCTAATGCCCTTAAGATCACTTATGGACCACCCAAGAGCTGTCTTGTGTGTCCTTAGCACCTGAATTAGTGCTTTCTCTTCCTGTGGCCCTAAAGCAGAGCTTATGATTACAGGAAAAGTGTCACCTTCTTCCTGAGGAGTTTTTAGAGGTTCTTTTATTTCCTCTGGTTCCTCCAGATCAGGCTGAACATCTTTAAAAATGTCCTCTAGCTCTGATTCGAGACTCTCAGTCATATGGACCTCTTCCACCAGGGAGTCAATAATATCAACGCCCAGGCAGTCGTCTGATGTGTCTGGATGTTGCATAGCTTTGACAACATTCAACTTAAACTCATCCTCATTGACTCTCAGGGTTATCTCCCCTTTTTGGACGTCAATGAGGGTTCGTCCAGTTGCTAGGAATGGTCTTCCTAGAATGAGAGTTGCACTCTTGTGCTCCTCCATTTCCAGCACTACAAAGTCAGTAGGGAAGGCAAATGACCCAACCTTGACAATCATGTCCTCAATTGTGCCTGATGGGTATTTAATGGAGCCATCAGCAAGTTGAAGACAGATCCGAGTTGGTTTGACCTCTTCAGTCAAGCCAAGCTTTCTGATAGTGGATGCAGGGATTAGGTTGATGCTTGCCCCAAGATCACATAGAGCTGTCTTGGTGCAGTTACCCTCTAATATGCATGGTATCATAAAGCTCCCGGGATCTTTAAGCTTTTCTGGGAAGCTTTTCAGAATGACTGCTGATGAGCGGATAATTTATACGCTTTTTGACATTGTTTTTAGTATGTTTTTAGTAGGATCTAGTTACTTTTAGGGATGTTTTTAATAGATTTTGTGTTAAATTCACATTTCTGGACTTTACTATGAGTTTGTGTGTTTTTCTATGATTTCAGGTATTTTCTGGCTGAAATTGAGGGACTTGAGCAAAAATCAAATTCAGAGGTTGAAAAAGGACTGCTGATGCTGTTGGATTCTGACCTCCCTGCACTCAAAGTGGATTTTCTGGAGCCACAAAACTCGAAATGGCGCGCTTCCAATTGCGTTGGAAAGTAGACATCCAGGGCTTTCCAGAAATATATAATAGTTCATACTTTGGCCAAGAATTGACGACGTAAACTGGCGTTCAACGCCAGCTTTCTACCCAAATCTGGCGTCCAGCGCCAGAAAAGGATCCAAAACCAGAGTTGAACGCCCAAACTGGCACAAATACTGGCGTTCAACTCCACAAATGGCTTCTGCACGTGCAACACTTAAGCTCAGTCCAAACACACACCAAGTGGGCCCCGGAAGTGGATTTATGCATCAATTACTTACTCATGTAAACCCTAGTGACTAGTTTATTATAAATAGGACCTCTTACTATTGTATTAGACATCTTTGGATTACCTTATGATCCTTTGATCACGTTTTGGGGGCTGGCCATCTCGGCCATGCCTGGACCTTCACTTATGTATTTTCATACGGTAGAGTTTCTACACTCCATAGATTAAGGTGTGGAGCTCTGCTGTTCCTCAAAGATTAATGCAAAGTACTACTGTTTTCTATTCAATTCTTCTTATTTCGCTTCTAAGATATCCATTCGCACCCAAGAACGTGATGAAGGTGATGATTATGTGTGACGCTCATCATCCTTCTCCCTTATGAACGCGTGCCTGACAAACACTTCTGTTCTACATGAATTAAGCTAGAATGAGTATCTCTTAGATCTCCTAACCAGAATCTTCGTGGCGTAAGCTAGAATGATGGCGGCATTCAAGAGAATCCGGAAGGTGTAAACCTTGTCTGTGGTATTCTGAGTAGGATTCAATGATTGAATGACTGTGACGAGCTTCAAACTCGCGAGTGCTGGGCGTTAGTGACAGACGTAAAAGGAGGGTGAATCCTATTCCAGCATGATCGAGAACCGACAGATGAATAGCCGTGCCGTGACAGGGTGCGTGAGCATATTATTCACTAAGAGGAGGGGATGTAGCCACTGACAACGGTGATGCCCTTGCATAAAGCCAGCCATGGAAAGGAGTAAGACTGGTTGGATGAAGATAGCAGGAAAGCAGAGGTTCAGAGGAACGAAAGCATCTCCATTCGCTTATCTGAAATTCCTACCAATGATTTACATAAGTATCTCTATCCCTATTTTATTATATAATATTCGAAAACACCATTATCACTTTATATCTGCCTGACTGAGATTTACAAGGTGACCATAGCTTGCTTCATACCAACAATCTCCGTGGGATTCGACCCTTACTCACGTAAGGTATTACTTGGACGACCCAGTGCACTTGCTGGTTAGTTGTATCGAAGTTGTGACAATTATGAATTAAGATCAGAGCACCAAGCTCTGGAGCCATTACCAGGATTTGTTCGAGCCTGGAGATCACAATTTCGTGCACCAAGTTTTTGGCGCCGTTGCCGGGGATTGTTCGAGTTTGGATAACTAACGGTTCATCTTGTTGCTCAGATTAGGTAATTTTCTTTTTATTTTATTTTCAAAAATTTTTCAAAAATATTTCTAAAATTTTCTCATCTGTTTTCGAAAAAAAATAAAAATGTTTTCAAAAAAAAAAATTTATTCAGAATTTTTAAGAATGAATTCCAGTGTTTCATGAAGCATGTGAAGCATGGCTGGCTGTAAAGCCATGTCTAATTCTTTTGGATAGAGCATGTTAGGCTTGTCATGTCTGAATTACACTCATATTTTGATTAAAGCTTGGCTGGCTATTAAGCCATGCCTGACCCTTTGATTGGAGCTTTAAGACTAACATGGCAAGATTCCTGGAATTCATATTAAAAATTTTGGAATCCTTATTTTCTTTTTCAAAAGAATTTTTCGAAAAATATAAAATAAAAATCCAAAAAAATTAGAAAATCATAAAAATCAAAAATATTTTTGTGTTTCTTATTTGAGTCTTGAGTCATATCATAAGTTTGGTGTCACTTGCATATGCATCTTGCATTTTTTCGAAAATATCATGCATTCATAGTGTTCTTCATGATCTTCAAGTTGTTCTTGGTAAATCTTCTTGTTTGATCTTGATGATTTTTTGTTTTGTGTCTTTTCATGTTTTTCATATGCATTCTTGAATTCTTAGTGTCTAAGCATTAAAGAATTCTAAGTTTGGTGTCTTGCATGTTTTCTTTGCATTAAAAAATTTTTCAAAAATATGTTCTTGATGTTCATCATGACATTCAAAGTGTTCTTGGTGATCATCTTGACATTCATAGCATTCTTGCATGCATTCATTGTTTTGATCTAAAAATTTCATGCATTGCATCATTTTTCTTGTTTTTCTCTTGCATCATAAAAATTCAAAAATAAAAAAAAATATATATCTTTCCCTTTTTCTCTCATCAAATTCGAAAATTTGAGTTGACTTTTTCAAAAATTTTTAAAATCAAGTTGTTTCTTATGAGTCAAATCAAATTTTCAATTTGAAAATCTTATCTTTTTCAAAATCTTTTTTTCAAAAATCAAATCTTTTTCAAAATTCTTAGTTATTTTCGAAAATTCCAAAAATATTTTTCAAAAATCTTTTTCTTATTTTTATATCAAATTTTCGAAAATAACATAATCAATTAATGTTTTGATTCAAAAATTTGAAGTTTGTTACTTGCTTGTTAAGAAAGATTCAAACTTTAAGTTTTAGAATCATATCTTGTGATTTCTTATGAATTAAGTCATTAATTGTGATTTTAAAAATCAAATCTTTTTCAAAACTAATTTCAATCATATCTTTTCAAAAATATCTTCTTATCTTATCTTTTTCAAAAATATCTTTTCAAAATATCTTTTCTAACTTCCTAACTTCTTATCTTTTCAAAATTTGTTTCAACTAACTAACTAACTTTTTGTTTGTTTCTTAACTTTTTCAAAACTACCTAACTAACTCTCTCTCTCTAATTTTCGAAAATATCTTCCCTCTTTTTCAAAAATTTCTTTTTAATTAACTAATTATTTTTATTTTTTATTTTTGATTTCAAAAATTTTCGAAAATTACTAACATTTTTCAAAAACCATTTTCGAAAATCACTAACTCTTTTTCAAAAATATTTTCGAAAATTCCCTCTCTCCCATCTTATTCTATTTATTCATTCATATCCTAACATCTCATCTCACATCTCTAGCCTCCTCACAGTTGTGTTTCTTCCATTATATTACATTATTTGTCTCCCCCTCTTCTTCTACTCACATAGGGATCCCTATACTGTGGTATAAAGGATCTCTATTATTATTATTATTATTTTTCTGTGCCTTCTTCTTTGTCATATGAGCAGGAGCAAGGATAAGAACATTCTTGTGGAAGCAGATCCAGAACCTGAAAGGACTCTGAAAAAAAAATTTAAGAGAAGCTAAATTACAACAATCCAGAAATAACCTTTCAGAAATTTTCGAACAGGAAGAGGAGATGGCAGCCGAAAATAATAATAATATAAGGAAGATGCTTGGTGACTTTACTGCACCTAATTCCAATTTACATGGAAGAAGCATCTCCATTCCTGCCATTGGAGCAAACAACTTTGAGCTGAAACCTCAGTTAGTTTCTCTGATGCAGCAGAACTGCAAGTTTCATGGACTTCCATCTGAAGATCCTTTTCATTTCTTAACTGAGTTCTTGCAGATATGTGATACTGTTAAGACTAATGGAGTAAATCCTGAAGTCTACAGGCTCATGCTTTTCCCTTTTGCTGTAAGAGACAGAGCTAGATTATGGTTGGATTCTCAACCCAAAGACAGCCTGAACTCTTGGGATAAGCTGGTCACGGCTTTCTTAGCCAAGTACTTTCCTCCTCAAAAGCTGAGCAAGCTTAGAGCTGATGTTCAAACCTTCAGACAGAAAGAAGGTGAATCCCTCTATGAAGCTTGGGAAAGATACAAACAGTTGACCAAAAAGTGTCCTTCTGACATGCTTTCAGAATGGACCATCCTGGATATATTCTATGATGGTTTATCTGAGCTATCAAAGATGTCATTGGACACTTCTGCAGGTGGATCCATTCACCTAAAGAAAATGCCTGCAGAAGCTCAAGAACTCATTGACATGGTTACTAATAACCAGTTCATGTACACTTCTGAAAGGAATCCTGTGAGTAATGGGACGCCTATGAAGAAGGGAGTTCTTGAAGTTGATACTCTGAATGCCATATTGGCTCAGAATAAAATATTGACTCAGCAAGTCAATATGATCTCTCAAAGTCTGCATGGAATGCAAGCTGCATCCAACAGTACTCAAGAGGCTTCTTATGAAGAAGAAGCTTATGATCCTGAGAACCCTGCAATAGCAGAGGTAAATTATTTAGGTGAACCTTATGGAAACACCTATAACTCATCATGGAGAAATCATCCAAATTTCTCATGGAAGGATCAAAAGCCTCAACAAGGCTTTAATAATGGTGGAAGAATCAGGTTTAGCAATAGCAAACCTTTTCCATCATCCACTCAGCAACAGATAGAGAACTCTGAACAAAATACTTCTAATTTAGCAAACTTAGTCTCTGATCTATCTAAGGCCACTGTAAGTTTCATGAATGAAACAAGATCTTCCATTAGAAATCTGGAAGCACAAGTGGGCCAGCTGAGCAAAAGGATCACTGAAATCCCTCCTAGTACTCTCCCAAGCAATACAGAAGAGAATCCAAAAGGAGAGTGCAAGGCCATTGACATAAGCGCCATGGCCGAACCTGTGAGGAGAGGAGAGGACGTGAATCCCAAGGAGGAAGACCTCCTGGGACGTCCAGTGATTAATAAGGAGCTTCCCTCTGAGGAACCAAAGGACTCTGAGGCCCATCTAGAGACCATAGAGATCCCATTGAACCTCCTTATGCCCTTCATGAGCTCTGATGAATATTCCTCTTCTGAAGAGAATGAGAATGTTACTGAAGAGCAAACTGCCAAGTTTCTTGGTGCAATCATGAAGCTGAATGCCAAATTATTTGGCATTGATACTTGGGAAGTTGAACCTCCCTTGTTCATCAATAAACTAAGTGATCTGGATCAACTGACATTGCCTCAGAAGAGACAGGATCCTGGAAAGTTCATAATACCCTGTACCATAGGCACCATGATCTTTAAGGCTCTGTGTGACCTTGGTTCAGGAATAAACCTCATGCCCCTCTCTGTAATAGAGAAACTGGGAATCTATGGGGTGCAAGCTGCTAAAATCTCATTAGAGATGGCAGACAGCTCTAGAAAACAGGCTTATGGACAAGTAGAGGACGT
Organism: Arachis hypogaea; assembly: GCF_003086295.3. Taxonomy (NCBI): domain Eukaryota; kingdom Viridiplantae; phylum Streptophyta; class Magnoliopsida; order Fabales; family Fabaceae; genus Arachis; species Arachis hypogaea. The sequence goes on along the minus strand of NC_092053.1, from coordinate 25,517,184 downwards.
GTTAGTAAAGGTTGAAGGCCTTTACATCCCTGCTGATTTCATAGTCCTGGATACTGGAAAGGAAGAGGATGAATCCATCATCCTAGGAAGACCTTTCCTGGCCACAGCAAGAGCTGTGATTGATGTTGACAGAGGTGAAATATTCCTTCAATGGAATGAGAACTCCCTTGTGTTTAAAACTCAAGGATCTCCCTCTGCAACCATGGGGAGGAAGCAGAAAAAGCTTCTCTCCAAGCAGAGTCAACCAGAGCCCCCACAGTCAAACTCTAAGTTTGGTGTTGGGAGGCCACAACCAAACTCTAAGTTTGGTGTTGAACTCCCATATCCAAACTCTAAGTTTGGTGTTGGAGAGTCTCAACAAAGCTCTGCACATCTGTGAGGCTCCATGAGAGCCCACTGTCAAGCTATTGACATTAAAGAAGCGCTTGTTGGGAGGCAACCCAATGTTTATCTAATTCTTATTTTTAATGTTTTTCATGTTTTCTTAGGTTCATGATCATGTGGAGTCACAAAATAAACAAAAAATTCAAAAACGGAATCAAAAATAGCAGAAGAAAAATCACACCCTGGAGGAGCATCTGTCTGGCGTTCAAACGCCAGAACAGAGCATAGTTCTGGCGCTGAACGCCCAGAACAAGCATGGTTCTGGCGTTCAACGCCAGAAATGGCAGCAAATGGGCGTTGAACGCCCAAAATGGGCACCAACCTGGCGCTGAACGCCCAGAGTTGTGTGCAAGGGCATTTTGCATGCCTAAATTGGTGCATGGATGTAAATGCCTTGACACCTCAAGATCTGTGGACCTCACAGGATCACCTCAGGATCTATGGACCCCACAGGATCCCCACCTACCTCCACTCACTCTCTTCTCTCTTCTCAATCATCCTCTATTCCCAATAAACACTCTTCCCTATTAACTCTTTACCACTCACATCCAAACACCCACTTTCCTTCAAAATTCAACATCTCTTTCCCACCCAATCCCACCCATATGGCCGAATACACATCTCCCTCCATCTCCTCCATATCTTCTTCTTATTCTTCTATTCTTTCTTCTTTTGCTCGAGGGCGAGCAACATTCTAAGTTTGGTGTGGTAAAAAGCATAGCTTTTTTGTTTTTTCCATAACCATTGATGGCACCTAAGGCCAGAGAAGCCTCTAGAAAGAGGAAAGGGAAGACAAAAGCTTCCATCAAGGGTCTATAGCTCAGTGGTAGAACATTTGACTGCAAATCAAGAGATCCCTGAGATACCTCAGGGGATACATTTTCTTCCACACAATTATTGGAAGCAACTAAGGGTGGAACATCAAGAGCACTCCATCATCCTTCATGAAATCAGAGAAGATCTAAAAGCAATGAAGGAGGAGCAACAAGACAAGGAAGAGACATAGAAGAGCTCAAGGACATCATTGGTTCCTCAAGAAGGAAACGCCACCATCACTAAGGTGGATTCATTCCTTGTTCTTATTTCTTCTGTTTTTCGTTTTCTATGTTATGTGCTTATCTATGTTTGTGTCTTCATTACATGATCATTAGTAGTTAGTAACTATGTCTTAAAGTTATGAATGTCCTATGAATCCATCACCTCTCTTAAATGAAAAAATGTTTTAATTCAAAAGAACAAGAAGTACATGAGTTTCGAATTTATCCTTGAACTTAGCTTAATTATATTGATGTGGTGACAATGCTTCTTGTTTTCTAAATGTATGCTTGAACAGTGCATATGTCTTTTGAAGTTGCTGTTTAAGAATGTTAAATATGTGGCTCTTGAAAGAATGATGACTAGGAGACATGTTATTTGATAATCTAAAAAATCATAAAAATGATTCTTGAAGCAAGAAAAAGCAGCAAAGAACAAAGCTTGCAGAAAAAAAATAGGCGAAAAAAAAAATATAGAAAGAAAAAGAAAAAGCAAGCAGAAAAAGCCAAAGCTCTTAAAACCTAGAGGCAAGAGCAAAAAGCCAATAACCCTTAAAACCAAAAGGCAAGGGAAATAAAAAGGATCCCAAGGCTTTGAGCATCAGTGGATAGGAGGGCCTAAAGGAATAAAATCCTGGTCTAAGCGGCTAAACCAAGCTGTCCCTAACCATGTGCTTGTGGCGTGTAGGTGTCAAGTGAAAACTTGAGACTGAGCGGTTAAAGTCAAGGTCCAAAGTAAAAAAAAAAAGAGTGTGCTTAAGAACCCTGGACACCTCTAATTGGGGAATTTAGCAAAGCTGAGTCACAATCTGAAAGGGTTCACCCAATTATGTGTCTGTGGCATTTATGTATCCGGTGGTAATACTGGAAAACAAAGTGCTTAGGGCCACGGCCAAGACTCATAAAGAAGCTGTGTTCAAGAATCATCATACTGAACTAAGAGAGTCAATAACACTATTCGAAATCTGAAGTTCCTATAGATGCCAATCATTCTGAACCTCAATGGATAAAGTGAGATGCCAAAACTATTCAAGAGGCAAAAAGCTATAAGTCCCGCTCATATGATTGAAGCTCTGTTTCATTGATAGTTTGGAATTTATAGTATATTCTATTCTTTTTATCCTATTTTGATTTTCAGTTGCTTGGGGACAAGCAACAATTTAAGTTTGGTGTTGTGATGAGCGGATAATTTATACGCTTTTTGACATTGTTTTTAGTATGTTTTTAGTAGGATCTAGTTACTTTTAGGGATGTTTTTAATAGATTTTGTGTTAAATTCACATTTCTGGACTTTACTATGAGTTTGTGTGTTTTTCTGTGATTTCAGGTATTTTCTGGCTGAAATTGAGGGACTTGAGCAAAAATCAGATTCAGAGGTTGAAAAAGGACTGCTGATGCTGTTGGATTCTGACCTCCCTGCACTCAAAGTGGATTTTCTGGAGCCACAAAACTCGAAATGGCGCGCTTCTAATTGCGTTGGAAAGTAGACATCCAGGGCTTTCCAGCAATATATAATAGTCCATACTTTGGCCAAGAATTGACGACGTAAACTGGCGTTCAACGCCAGCTTTCTACCCAAATCTGGCGTCCAGCGCCAGAAAAGGATCCAAAACCAGAGTTGAACGCCCAAACTGGCACAAATACTGGCGTTCAACTCCACAAATGGCTTCTGCACGTGCAACACTTAAGCTCAGCCCAAACACACACCAAGTGGGCCCCGGAAGTGGATTTATGCATCAATTACTTACTCATGTAAACCCTAGTGACTAGTTTATTATAAATAGGACCTCTTACTATTGTATTAGACATCTTTGGATTACCTTATGATCCTTTGATCACGTTTTGGGGGCTGGCCATCTCGGCCATGCCTGGACCTTCACTTATGTATTTTCATACGGTAGAGTTTCAACACTCCATAGATTAAGGTGTGGAGCTCTGCTGTTCCTCAAAGATTAATGCAAAGTACTACTGTTTTCTATTCAATTCTTCTTATTTCGCTTCTAAGATATCCATTCGCACCCAAGAACGTGATGAAGGTGATGATTATGTGTGACGCTCATCATCCTTCTCCCTTATGAACGCGTGCCTGACAAACACTTCTGTTCTACATGAATTAAGCTAGAATGAGTATCTCTTAGATCTCCTAACCAGAATCTTCGTGGCGTAAGCTAGAATGATGGCGGCATTCAAGAGAATCCGGAAGGTGTAAACCTTGTCTGTGGTATTCTGAGTAGGATTCAATGATTGAATGACTGTGACGAGCTTCAAACTCGCGAGTGCTGGGCGTTAGTGACAGACGTAAAAGGAGGGTGAATCCTATTCCAGCATGATCGAGAACCGACAGATGAATAGCCGTGCCGTGACAGGGTGCGTGAGCATATTATTCACTGAGAGGAGGGGATGTAGCCACTGACAACGGTGATGCCCTTGCATAAAGCCAGCCATGGAAAGGAGTAAGACTGGTTGGATGAAGATAGCAGGAAAGCAGAGGTTCAGAGGAACGAAAGCATCTCCATTCGCTTATCTGAAATTCCTACCAATGATTTACATAAGTATCTCTATCCCTATTTTATTATATAATATTCAAAAACACCATTATCACTTTATATCTGCCTAACTGAGATTTACAAGGTGACCATAGCTTGCTTCATACCAACAATCTCCGTGGGATTCGACCCTTACTCACGTAAGGTATTACTTGGACGACCCAGTGCACTTGCTGGTTAGTTGTATCGAAGTTGTGACAATTATGAATTAAGATCAGAGCACCAAGCTCTGGAGCCATTACCAGGATTTGTTCGAGCCTGGAGATCATAATTTCGTGCACCTTTAGTGAGGAGAACTCTTTCAGTTTCTCTCCAATCCTTCTTATGACTCAAGACATCTTTCATGAATTTGGCATAAGAGGGTATTTGCTCAAGTGCCTCTGCAAACGGAATCTTTATTTCAAGAGTCCTGAGATAGTCTGCAAAGCGGGAAAATTGCTTATCCTGCTCCTCTTTGCGGAGTTTTTGAGGATAAGGCATCTTGGCTTTGTATTCCTCAACCTTAGTTACTACAGGTTTATTTCCTACAGAGGTAGGTTGAGAAGCCTTCTTGAGGGATTTATTATCAGCACTTGCAGGTGTCTGATCCCTCACTGGCATTTGAAAGCCAGGGTTGGAAGCTGGAGTGGCGTTAGACGCCAACTCCTCATCTGTTCCTGGCGTCTGAACGCCAGAACTGTGCTTTCTTTGGGCGTTCAACCCCAGTTCCTTGCTTGTTTCTGGCGTTGAACGCCAGTCCTGAGCATGGTTTGGGCGTTTAGCGCCAGCCTTCCATCCAATTTCTGGCGTTTTAGCGCTAGAATTATTTTTCCCCGGGCTCTTACTGTCCTCAGATGGAATTTGGGTAGTTTGCTCATTTCTTGGCTTCCTGCTACCTTGAGGTGGGGTATTTAATGTTTTCCCACTTCTTAATTGAACTGCTTGGCATTCTTCTGTTATTTGTTTTGACAGCTGCTGCTTTGTTTGCTTTAATTGTTCTTCCATATTTATATTAGCCATCCTTGTCTCTTGTAGTCTCTCCTTGAATTCGGCTAACTGTTTTATTAGAAAATCCAATTGCTGATTGGATTCAGCAGCTTGTTCTGCAGGATTGAGTTCAGCAGTTACTGTTTTAACCTCTTCTTTCATGGAAGGGTCACTGCTTAGGTACAGATGCTGATTTCTGGCAACTGTATCAATGAGATCTTGAGCTTATTCAATTGTCTTTCTCATGTGGATAGATCCACCAGCTGAGTAATCTAGAGAAAGCTGAGCCCTTTCTGTAAGCCCATAATAGAAGATGTCTAGCTGAACCCACTCTGAAAACATTTCAGAGGGGCATTTTCTTAGCATCTCTCTGTATCTCTCCTAGGCATCATAAAGAGATTCATTATCTCCTTGTTTAAAGCCTTGGATGTCCAGCCTTAGCTGTGTCATCCGTTTTGGAGGAAAGTATTGATTCAGAAATTTTTCTGTCAGCTGTTTCCATGTCTTTATGCTAGCCTTAGGTTGGTTATTTAACCACCTCTTAGCTTGGTCTTTTACAGCAAATGGGAACAGTAATAATCTATAGACATCCTGATCTACTTCCTTATCATGTACTGTGTCAGCAATTTGTAAAAACTGTGCCAGAAACTCTGTAGGTTCTTTCTGTGGAAGACCGGAATACTAGCAGCTTTGCTGCACCATGATAATGAGCTGAGGATTCAACTCAAAGCTACTGACTCCAATGGAGGGTATGCAGATACTACTCCCATATGAAGCAGTAGAGGGGTTAGCATATGACCTCAGAGTCCTTCTGGACTGTTCGTTTCCACTTAGATCCATGATGGAGAAAAGGAGATGATGTAAAATTAGAAAAAAATATTTTTATTTATTTATTTATTTATTTATTTCGAAAATAAAATAAATTAAAATAAAATAAATAAAAATTGGGTGAGGATTTTCAAAAAAAATGAGGAGAGAGAAAGTGGTTAGGAAGTTTTGAAAAAGATATGATTTTTTTTTTGAAAAGGGTTTTAAATTTTGAAATAAAAAATCTGAATTTTAAAATTGATTTTCGAAAAATTGCTTTAAAATAGAGGGAAAAGATATTTTTGAATTTAATGAGGAAAGAGAAAAACAATAAAATAACACAAGATCTAAAATTTTTAGATCTAATGCTCCTTGTTTTCAAAAATTTTGGAGGGAAAACACCAAGGAACACCAAACTTAAAAATTTTAAGATCAAGACACAAGGAAAACTCAAGAACGCCTTGAAGACTCACAAGAACAACAAGAACATGAAGAAGGAACACCAAACATAAAATTTTTAGAAAACCAAGCTAAAATTTTCGAAAAACAAAGAAAAATCAACAAGAAAACACCAAACTTAAAGTTTGGTACAAGATTTAATAGAAAAATTATTTTTTGAAAAAGAAGATTTTGAAAAGAAAATACCAAATTACCAAGAACATAGACCAACGCTCTAGCCAACTGAGTTATGGATATAACAATTGTTTTGAAGGAGTAAATTTTTTTTTTTGAAAATTAATGTTTTGAAAAGGCACAAGAAAAACAAGAAAAGAAACAGAACGAGAAAAATTAAAGATCAAACAAGAAAAATAATATTTTTTTGAAAAATTTTTGAAAAGAAAATAAAAGACTCTGACCCAAAAGACAAAAATTTCCTAATCTAAGCAACAAGATTCACCGTCAGTTGTTCAAACTCAAACAATCCCCGGCAACGGCGCCAAAAACTTGGTGCATGAATTGTGAATCACACGTTTCACAACTCGTACCACTAACCAGCAAGTGCACTGGGTCGTCCAAGTAATACCTTACGTGAGTAAGGGTCGAATCCCACGGAGATTGTTGGTTTGAAGCAAGCTATGGTTATCTTGTAACTCTTAGTCAGGATATAATATCAATAATAATTCTTAGTTTTAATTGTAAAAAGTCAAAGGGCATAAAACAAATACTTGTTACTCAATAATGGAGAATATGTTGGGGTTTTGGAGATGCTTTGTCTTCTTTATTTCAGTTTTTCTCTTGTACTCCTCTTCACACACGCAAGGCTCCTTCCATGGCAACCTGTATGTAAGGTGTCACCGTTGTCAATGGCTACTTCCCGTCCTCTCAGTGAAAATGGTCCAAATGCTCTGTCACAGCACGGCTAATCATCTGTTGGTTCTCGATCATGTCGGAATAGAATTCCTTGATTCTTTTGCGTCTGTCACTACGCCCAACAATCGCGAGTTTGAAGCTCGTCACAGCCATTCAATTCTTGAATCCTACTCGGAATACCACAGACAAGGTTTAGACTTTCCGGATTCTCATGAATGCCGCCATCAATTCTAGCTTATACCACGAAGATTCTGATTAAGAAATCTAAGAGATATTCATTCAATCTGATGTAGAACGGAGGTGGTTGTCAGGCACACGTTCATGGATTGAGGAAGGTGATGAGTGTCACGGATCATCACCTTCTTCATAGTGAAGCGCGAATGAACATCTTAGATAGGAACAAGCGTGTTTGAATGGAAAACAGAGATAATTGCATTAATTCATCAAGACGCTGCAGAGCTCCTCACCCCAACAATGGAGTTTAGAGACTCATGCCATCAAAGAGTACAAAGTTCAGATCTAAAATGTCATGAGGTACAAAATAAATCTCTAAAAGTTGTTTAAATACTAAACTAGTAACCTAGGTTTACAGAAAATGAGTAAACTATGATAGATAGCGCAGAAATCCACTTCTGGGGCCCACTTGGTGTGTGCTGGGGCTGAGACTTAAGCTTCTCACGTGTCTGGGCTGTTTTAGGCATTCAACGCCAGGTTGTAACCTGTTTCTGGCGTTGAACTCCAACTTGTAACTTGTTTCTGGCGCTGGACGCCAGACTGCAACATGGAACTGGCGTTGAACGCCAGTTTACATCATCTATCCTTGAGCAAAGTATAGACTATTATATATTTCTGGAAAGCCCTGGATGTCTACTTTCCAACGCAATTAAGAGTGCACCATTTGAAGTTCTGTAGCTCCAGAAAATCCACTTTGAGTGAAGAAAGGTCAGAATCCAACAGCATCATCAGTCCTTTTTCAGCCTGAATCAGATTTTTGCTCAGCTCCCTCAATTTCAGCCAGAAAATACCTAAAATCATAGAAAAACACACAAACTCATAGTAAAGTCCAGAAATGTGATTTTTAATTAAAAACTAATAAAAATATGCTAAAAACCAACTAAAACATACTAAAAACTATGTAAAAACAATGCCAAAAAGCGTATAAATTATCTACTCATCAAGCATTGAGAAGGGAGGCAGCCAAATATGCGATCATACAGGGCCAACTGTTCAAAAAGGGACTTAGCCAACCCTTGCTGAAGTGCCTGCATCCCGACCAGACGGACTACGTGCTAAGAGAAGTCCACGAGGGGTGCTGTGGCCACCACATCGGGGGCAAAGCCCTAGCAAGAAAGCTCATCCGAGCTGGATATTACTGGCCATCGATGATGACGGACTCCAAAGAGTTCGTAAGGAAATGTGTTAAGTGCCAAGAGAACGCCAACTTCCACAAAGCGCCGGCAACCGAACTAGGCCTATTAACGTCCTGCCGACCTTTCGCACAGTGGGGAGTCGACCTGCTCGGACCTTTCCCGGTCGGACCGGGGCAAGTCAAATATCTCATAGTCGCCATCGACTACTACACCAAATGGATAGAGGCTGAACCACTGATAAACCCCGTTTTTAGGGTTTATCATGCATAGAATCTAAGGGTTTTATCAATGATCTTCCACACTTATTCATATAAAACTGCATGATTTCGTGTCTCTTTCCCATTTTACCTCATAGATGAAAATATGCTTCTTTTGCATCAAAATTTAGATATTGTAATCCTCTTCTATTACCATTAGATGCCTTGATCCATTTGTTAAGTGATTTCAGAAGTTATAGGGCGAAAATGGCCAAGGGGAATGGAGGAAGCATGCATGAATGGAAGGAGCATGAAACAAATAAAAGAATTGAAGTTTGGACATGCGCGCGCACGCGCACTGTGCGCGTACGCATGGATACGCTCATCCAGAGCCAGCGCAGTGGAGCCGAGCGAGGAGCCGGCGTGCTTATATGGCTGGGCCATATCCCTTATGACGCTCGCGCGCACCGTACGCCTGCGCGCAGATCGCAAAAGAGCCCAAGGACACGTACGCGTTCAGTGCGCGTACGCGTCGATATGCGCACATAATTTTTTTAAATGAAACACGTGCCCAGCGATTTCAAGGGGTTTCCAGGCCCTGTTTTGGAGCAGATTTTGGAGGGAAAAGCTTAAGAAGACCAAGGCTTAGGGGTGTTAGGGAGAGAGTCATAATGCTAGATTTTTTTAGGAAGTTAGTTACATTTTGTTTTTAGAGAGAGAAACTCCAACTTCTCTCTAGGTTTTCATCCTCCATTGCAAGTTTCCTTTGAATTCTTGGTGAGATCTATTGCTAATTGACTTTTTGTTTTGCTACAAGTGTAGATCTACTCTTAATTGATGTTCTTTTGGTTCAAATTTCTTAGATCTAGGTTTGGTTTACTTTGTTACTTTGAATGTGGATTAATGAATTGAGGTTTCATTCAATTGTGTGATTGTTGTTTAGAATAGATAGTTTTAATTCAATTCTCTTCTCTCAATTGCATCATGTTTTCTATAATGGCCTACCAATTGTTTGTGATAATGACAACCTTAGCTATGGAGTAGATTTCTTTCACTTGGCTTAGGGGTTGAGTTATTTGAGACACTTGAATAGTGGATATCAATTGTAGATTATGAATTGAGAATTGCTAATTGGCTTGGAGTACACTAAAGCTAGACTTTCCTAGGGTGAGACTAGGACTTGTGACTCAAATTAGTTACTCTCACTTGACTTTCCTCCATTGTTAGGGGATTAACTAAGTGAAGCAATAATCAACTCTTATCATAATTGAAGGAAACTATAATGATGGAACTTCCAATGCTTACCATTGGCCAAGGCTTTTATTTCCATTAATTGTTGATTGCTTGCTAGTTTGGATTCTTGTACCAACTCTCAAAACCATAAAAGCTTTCCTAATCAATGATGCACACTTTAAAGCAATTCCTAGGGAGAACGACTCGGGATCAATACTCTCGGTCATAGATTTTAGAATTGTTTGATGCGGTATTCGTATGTTGGTTAGACTATACTCACGATCAGATTTATCACTAGTTTCTAATCTGCATAAGAATATTTACGTTCATCAAAATGGCGCCGTTGTCGGGGACTTGCTTATGTGTGCCATTCTATTGGTTAGTGTGAATATGTTGATATGTGAATACTTGCATTTCTCTATTAATTGATTGTTTGCTTGTTTGTTTGTTAGTTAGGGTTAGTCTTTGTTTAGATGCCGATTGATGTCATGAGTTTCTTATCTCCTTCATTGTATGATGCGTTCACTACCAAATCCGAGCTTAGAACCCTTTGATTCGGAAATTGAAAGAACCTTGCTTCATATTAGGCAAGCTCGGAGGCGGTTGGTCTTTGAGGAAGGTGAAAAGGTTCTTACCAATTCACCAACCATATCATCGTCATCCAACGAAGGCACCAATTACTCTTCCGTTGATACTACTAATAGTTTTTCTTTTGATCTAGGTTTTGACAACATGGTCGCTCCAAGAAGAAATACTCTCAAGGAAGCGGGTGCACTGGATTTTGTTCTCCAACCTCTACATGTGCTTCATCCCAACTTGAATGCAAATTTTGAACTCAAGACCACTGATAAACCCATATTTTATGATATATTTTGTACCTAATTTCAGTGATTTATTCAATGCTTCACTCACTTATTCATGTTAATTGCATGGTTTTACTTTCCCTTCCTTATTATATGAGATATGTGAAAAACATGTTTCCTATGCTTTAAGAATAATTATTTTAATTACCCTTTATTACTATTCGATGCCGTGATTTGTGTGTTGAGTAGTTTCAGATCTTCTAAGGCAGGAATGACTTAAAGGATGGAAAGGAAACATAAAAAAATGGAAGGAAAGCACAAAATGGAGTTTTTGAAGAAACTGGCAGCGACACGAACGCGTGAATGACGCGAACGCGCGCCTTGAGCAGAACGCAGATGACGCGGACGCATGACCGAAGCGAACGCGTGATAAGGAAAACTCCAGATGACACGACCGCGTGACCCACGCGGACGTGTGATAGAGGCCACGCACCAGAAATTACAGAAAACGCTCCCAGCGATTTCTGAAGCCCTTTTTGGCCCAGATCCAAGTACAGATTAGAGGTTATAAAGTGGGGGAATGCATCCATTCAAAAGAGAGTCTCCAATTATTTACTTTTGATGATTTAGATGTAGTTTTTAGAGAGAGGTTCTCTCCTCTCTCTCTCTTAGGATTAGGATTTAGGATTTTTCTTGCTTTCATGATTGTCCCTTTTTATCAGGTTCAACTTTCCTTTTTATTATCTTCTCAATTTAATTTATGAACTTTTCTATGTTACAGATAATTCTCTTAATTAATGTTATTTGAGGTATTTCAGTTTATGATTGCTCTCTTTTGTTTATGTTACTGTTACTTCCAACCTGAAGATATTTTTATTCGAGTAGATTTACTTTTCCCCTTTTGGTCTTGGTTAAGAAATCAGTAACTCAGGAGTTATCAAACTCAACGTGATCGATAATTGTTATCTTTGCTAATTGAATTGAACTTCAATAATTCCAGTCCTTTCTTAGGAATTGACTAGAACCTGAAGATCAGACTAATTAATCCACTTGATCTTCCCTTGCTTTAGTAAAGGCTAACTAAGTGGGATTAAGATTCAATTCTTGTCTCCATTGATAAGGATAACTAGGATAGGACTTCCAATTTCTCATACCTTGCCAAAAGTGTGTTTTACAGTTATTTATTTATTTTACTTGTCATTCAAATTACTTGTTCCTTACTTTCAAAACCCCCAATTTACAATCTTCATAACCAATAGTAAGAACATACCTCCCTGCAGTTCCTTGAGAAGACGACCCGAGGTTTAAATACTTCGGTTATTAATTTTAAAGGGGTTTGTTACTTGTAACAACCAAAACGTTTGTACGAAGGGATTTCTTTCGGTTTAGAAACTATATCTACAACGCGACTATTTTTTATAAAATTCTTTACCAGCAAAAATCCTAACGTCAAAATGGCGCCATTGCCGGGGATCTGCAAACGTGTGCCTTATTATTGGTTATTGTAAATATTTTATTTTGCCTGTTTATTTATTTTATTTTTGCTTTTTAATTTTTATTAGCTACTATGAATTCTCACCCCTCTCGCTTTGAGTTTGGTTCTAATATTGTTGAAAGGAGTGAAAGCTATAACAAGAATATGCATTAAGGTCAGAGAAATCAAAGATGGATAGAGCCAAGAGGATTTGATCAACCCTTTAGGCAACAACACCCTCCAAGATATCATGGACAAAGACCATTCTACAATGCATACCAAGCTGATAGATATGGTGGACCACCCTGTAACTACCAACAAGCCCTACCCTGTCCTTATAGACCACCCTCTCAACGTAGCTTTGAACCACCACACTCACAAGTTGCTTTTCACCATTCACCACCATATGATCCTTATTTACCCCAATCCCAATCCGATTACTCCCAAACACCACCACTTCCCTACGTACCATGTCCAAATCCATCACCTCCAGAATCACAGGCTCGCCTCAAGGAAACAGTAGATCAACTTCAAACAACCCTTCATCAACTGGAGCAAGCAATAAGTCAATTATCTTCTAGACGTTCGGGCATTCAAGGACCTCCCACAGCCCCATATGGACAATCTAATGAAGAGCGTAGCATGAAGGAGATACTAGAAACTCCAGTGGACAAAACAGAGCGTGACTTCGTACTGGAACAAGTAGAGGAAGCTGTCATTATAAATGAAGAAGAGTTGGTTGAAGACTTAGGAGACGCTGAACTTCCATGGGAATCCAGAGTTGTGGAAAATTCTGTCAAAGACGTTACAATTGATGCTAAGGAGGATAGTGCACAACCCCCAAGGCAAGTCTTTTATGAAGAACTAGACGGAATAATCCAAGAAGCAAATCTCCTTGATGATGATAGTCACAAGTCAAATTCTCCTAGTAATGAACTTGCATCTGCAAGTGAATTCTCTGAGATTGAAGAACCTTATCCAAGTGAATACGAAGAAGATGTGGAGGTAGATTTCTCTCAACCTCCAGCTTATGACTTGAGTGATGAGGAAGACATAGAAGACTTTGACCAGGACGATGTTGCATTTGAAGTATTCTGCAAGGAAGTGGAGAAATTCACAGAAGAGCACAAGGGAGTAGAACTTACAGAACCACTGGAAACACCTACCCCAAGGCCATTACCACCTAATACAAGCTTCAAGTGGGTACAATCCTTAACCTTTATCTTTACTTTTCCACTTGAATATGGTTTGCTTGAAACAGATGGCCAGCTTAGAGCTCTCTGCGGCTTTAAGAGTAAGAGGGAAATGGCTCGCACTCAGAGCTGGTGCACAAGGTTCAATAAGGTTCCACGCTTCAACTCGAAGTACACGGATTGGCATCATGTTCAATCGAATGGATCTCAAAAAACGTTTGGTTATCTTGGTGAGAATCTAATTTCTAAATCGCCCGGATGGAAAAATATAAATCAAGACGAAGGCGGATTTAAAAGCAAAGTTTGGGATCCTGGAATCTATTCTGACATTCGTCACCCCGGGAGCCTGAGAATCTGTTTAAAGCTGCTCAGAAGCTTTACATGCCTAGTTTGGGACCCCGGAGGCTGTTGGCATTCCAAACATTGGTGGAGATTTCTGGATGAGTTTAAGCATAAGCCACCATAACAGGAAGCTCATCCAATGTCCAACTTAAGGACTTTAACTAAAAGTGCTAGGTGGGAGACAACCCACCATGGTATGATTGTTTCTTTTTCAGTTTTATTTCGTGTTATTTATTTTTATTCTTTTTTCAATTGAACCTGAATATTATTCATTAGCATTGCATACTGCATAATTGCATAATTGCATATAAAAAAAAAGAGGGCGTGCGATGCGACCGCATTGCTCATGTGATCGCGTCAGTTGCGAAAACCACCTCCCACGCGTCCGCGTCATTCACACGGCCGCGTGATCTGGAAATCGGTGTAAAGATCCAACGCCCAGAAAGTTGGGCTGGAATCGTGCGGCTGTTGTGCGTTTCGCACAAAACGACCCACGCGGTCGCGTCCCTGACGCAATCGCGTCACTTGCACAACACCCATCCCACGCGATAGCGTGAGCGATGCATCCGCGTCACGTGGATATCATGGCATCCCAGTGGAGACAAAGAGTTGCGCCGAAACGATGCTGGAATTATGCGTTTCGCACAATTTCCAGTGACGCGGTCGCATGCCCCACGCGACCGCGTCATTCATCTTTTTTCCATTCCATGCGGTCGCATCACTCACGTGATCGCGTCAACCCCCATTCCACCTCAGCCACGCGATCGCGTGGATTCAAATTCATTAACCTTCTCAGTGATGCGAAACCCTACCCTATCGCGCCCCCCAACCCCTTTCTTCTTCCTCTTCTCTGCAACCCCCCTCTCCACCCCTCGCCACCCACAACCACCACCACTGGCCGCACCACCGTCGACCACCCAGCCACGACCGCGACGCCACCCCCTTCTTCCTTCCCTCTTTTTCTTCTTCTTATCTTCTCTTCTTCCCTCCACCACCGCTGCCCCCTCCACAACCACCACCCCCACCGCGCCACCATCACCACCACGTAACCCACCACCAACACCTTCACCCCTTCCCTTCCTTCCCCCTTAACACCTACCCCTCCCATTACCCCTACCCGAAAACCCCCTGCCTCCGAACAGCCACCACCACCGCGCCAACTGCCCCTCAACCGCTGCATCAGCCACCACCACAACCACCCCCTACCATCTCTCTGCCCTACTTTTATTCATACGCCTACTAGGTTTCGCCAAACGTCACTCTTTCAATTCGTAGTTAATTGCATATTTTTCCGTTTATGTTCAAAATTAGGCTAGTTAGATATGCATGTTGTAGTAGATTCTAGGTGGTTAGATAGCCTAGGATGTGGTTAGTGGATCTAGGTCTGATTAATTACGCTGTTCTTGCTACTTGTTTTATAATTTTTGCAATTCTGCTATTGCTGTGATCTAAGTATTGTTCATATGATATTCTTACTGTTCATGCTGCTATTGTGACTACTCTTTCATGTTCATATTATTTATATCTATTTGCAGTTTATTTTAATTTATATGAACTATTCTGCTTGCGGTTTATTTTCCGGGAACATCCAATTTTAGCCGGAATGCTACCCAATTTTCTGTAAATTGTTTTGATTCTCATTCATGTATTGGTTTTGGCATTTTCAATTTTGCTTTCCTTAGCTTTCACCAAACTAATTCTTGAATGCACGGGCCAGCATTCCTATTCCTTTTGTTTCCCCGATTAATAAATCACATTATTGATGATTTGATTTCAAATTTTCTTTATTGATATATCTATATGAATCATCAACAACTTGATTTCCTTGCTTGAATATGAGTTGTGTGTTGCTTCAAATTGTGAAATTCTTGTTACTTAGAAACCAATCATCTTGCCACTTACTCTGACTTTCTTTTTCCTAACTCACTGATTTTTTATTTCTAACCTCTTTTTTAATTTAACACCACTTTTCACTTTCTAACAACCCCATCTGCTTTTTGACTCACTCTTTACTTTTACTTTTTAACTCAAGGCATGTTTATGGTTTTTCCTAATTAACATGAATTCTATTTATATTACATTTTGGATTGAAATTTCTCATCTCAGCTTTTTAATTTCGAACCAATCCAAAATGCACAATTCTTCAACTCATTTCATTATTCTACTGCTCCTTTACCACTATGTGCTTATTTTGTTATTTGCCTACTTGTTTTCCTATTTTTATTATATCCTAGATTTTTGTTTTTCAGGATGTCTGACACCCAAAGAAAAGGAAAAGGAAAGGAAACAACTAGCAAACGGAAAAGAGGAGAATCCTCTATGTCCATCCTGGACATCATGCATGATGACTCCTGGCGGGAGAAACATTTTACCCCGCAGGAGAAGGCTGACCAGCTACTCCCTGCCACTGATCCCATTAAGTTTGCAAACAGATACTGTGAGCTGAAGTATCCGGTGTTTGCAACCTCCAGAAACCTGTACCTGGAGCAGACTCTGAAAATTCTGGAAGAACTCCAGCAATACACCGCCGATCAAATCAAACAAAGAGGCTGGTTCTTCCTGGAGAGAAACCTAACAGAGGTCAATGCTTTTTGGGTAAGAGAGTTTTACTGCAATTACTTCAAAACTTCCCTAGATGCAATGAACCTAAGAGGGAAGCAGATACTGGTCACTGAAGAGGCCATTGAGGATATTCTGCAGCTTCAGCCTAAATCCGATCAGCTTGATGGTTACCAAAAGGCTGAGGAGGACATGCACTTTATGAGGTTTGACTGGGATGTGGTCAAGGCAAGGATAGCCCTTGACCCGACTATCCCATGGGTCATGGGTCAGAACACCACCCTGCCTAAGGGAATCAAGCGGATATACTTAAATGATGAGGCTCGGCTCTGGCACCAGATCCTGAGCAACTTTATTATGCCGAGTACTCATGAGACAGAGCTACATGCCGCTATGATCACCCTCCTCTGGTGTGTGATGAAGGGTAAGGACATGTACCTGCCACGATTCATCCGGTACTACATGGCCAGGGTCCACGTCAGAGGCACTCTCCCCTTTCCATATCTGATTACCTAGCTCGGCCATCGAGCTGACGTGCCTTGGGAGGATGCTAATGAGAAGCCACCTGCTGTAGAATGCAAGAAGATTATCCCTCACAGCAGGAACTTTCTGGCTTTGGGCTACAGACCTCCATTCCTCACTGCCCCTGATGAGACAGCCACGCCTTCAGCTGGCCCCTTTTCATCTACTGCTACCCCAGCTACCACCACTGCACCTCCACCTGCCTCAGAGCTAGTTTATCACCTCGTGCACCACCTATTTCAGCAGCTAGACCAGATGGAGTGCCACAACCGGCGCCGATATGAGAGATCTGAGCATCGCAGCAAGCGACGCTATAAGCACCTAAAGCTGCTGATACGATCTGGCGACGACATCCTCTCCGAGCCTGACACACCATCAGAGCCATCTGAGGAGGAGGCGGATGATCATGAGGCGGAGATCCATCCACAGAGAGAGGTTGAGCAGGCAGGCCCAGAGCAGGCTGCATCACAGCAGGAGGAGCCGCATTAGATTCAGGCTGCAGACCCAGAGGTTGCTATACAGTCAGCACCTCCTCTGCAGCAGGCAGATCCTCAGACCACCACCACAGAGACTCCAGCCACCCATCCTTCCAGTGATGACACTCCTTCACATCTTGCTTGAGTGAGCATCGAGGACGATGCTTTATTTTAAGTGTGGGGAGTTGCCATCGCTGGCGTATTTTTCTTGGTGAACCACTACAGACTCTTTTTATTTTATTTTGTTATTTTTCTTTATTTTGATCTTTATTTTTATTTTGTAGTACTTATATATTGCTCTTTTCATATATTTCTACTCTATTTTTGCATGTTGCACTTTAGTTTATATTTTAGCCAGTTAGTTTAGTTGCAATTCTAACTTATTAGTTATAGAATATGTGGATTAATTAGTATAGTTTACCCTTTTAGTATATGATAGTTTGGTTTAAATTGAAAATAAAAAGGAAGTAAACTAGAGACTTTAACATAAACAATCTACACACCTTGTATATATAGCATTATATGT
This sequence comes from Arachis hypogaea, assembly GCF_003086295.3. NCBI lineage: Eukaryota > Viridiplantae > Streptophyta > Magnoliopsida > Fabales > Fabaceae > Arachis > Arachis hypogaea. The sequence continues at coordinate 25,499,441 of NC_092053.1, read as the reverse complement.
TAGTTAGTTAACAACATTTCATCAAGGAGAAACACTAACACTTTAAAGCCACCCTAAGATTTACATTAAGAATAATGGGAACTCTTAATTTTTACTTGCATGACATATATAACTGAGATATGATTTTTGAGCTAGAAAACACACAGCCTGTGAGTTTTGAGCTTAATTGTATGGTTACATTCAAACCATAATATTTTATTCCTGTGTGTTTTGCCCTTCTTTTTTATTCTGATGTTTTTTACTTTGTTTTAATCTATATGTCCAATTATAGAATATAGATACATACCAAGAAAGTGATTGAGGCCATTGTTTGATTCTAGCTCACTTATCCCAAATCAGCCTACCTTTTACATCACCCTTGTTGGCCCCCTTGAGCTTTTAATCCCCTCTTGTTCTATAAACCACATTACTAGCCTTAAGCAGAAAAACAAAATAAAAATCCCAAGTTGAATCCTTGGTTAGCTTAAGATAGAAATTGTGTATTGTTTAAGTGTGGGGAACCTTATGGGAACATGGATGATAAAAACAAAGGTAGAAAGTTAAAAAGAATAAAGACATTTCAAAATAAAAGTTTTGGAAAGCATGCTCATATGAAATCAAAACAATTGAATTACCATGTGCACTAAAAAAAAATTTTTCTATTTAACTAAAGGGGATACAAAAATTCTCCAATTGCAAAATAAAAAAGAATCAATGCACATGGGACAAAAGTTAAAGTTAATATATGAGCTTGCAATACAAAGTGAAAAAAAATTGGGTAAATAGGTAAAGAAGCTTTGCTTTATAAATATGTATGTTAGGTGAGATCTTAGACTAATCAAGGATTCACTTATTAGCTCACTTAGCCTTATACATACACCCTTACCTTTACCTTGGCCCCATTACAACCTTAAATAAAGACTTCATGATTTTTTGTATGTCTGTATTCTATAATTGTTGATTGGTTAGATGAAGAACAAAGTTATAGAAAGTAAGGATAAAAAGAAGAATGGAGTGATTAACCCAATAAACACTGAGTGACTAGAGAGTAAACACAAAATCCAGTGAGGGTTCAATAGCTCATCAACATATATCTCTGCTTAAATTGTTAATTGTCTTGCAAGTTTATAAATTATTTTTCTTTCCCATCTCAATTGTAAAAGTGCTTTAACATTATCTAAGGTTTGGCTATGCATATATGACTCCTTGAGAATGTGAATTAGTTCAACTACATGTAAGTTTTATATACAAGTGAATGACAATTAGAATTGCATGATTCATTTAGGTAGTTGCATTTAGAATAGATTGCATTGCATGAGATTCTACCACTTTAACTTTAACCTTACTCTTTATCTTGGATTTAGCATGAGGACATGCTATTGTTTAAGTGTGGGGAGGTTGATAAACCCATATTTTATGATATATTTTGTGCCTAATTTAAGTGATTTATTCAATCCTTCACTCACTTATTCATGTTAATTGCATGGTTTTACTTTCCCTTCCTTATTATGTGAGATATGTGAAAAACATGTTTCCTATGCTTTAAGAATAATTATTTTAATTACCCTTTATTACTATTCGATGCCGTGATTTATGTGTTGAGTAGTTTCAGATCTTCTAAGGCAGGAATGACTTAAAAGATGGAAAGGAAACATACAAAAATGGAAGAAAAGCACAAAATGGATTTTTTGAAGAAACTGGCAGCGACGCGAACGCGTGGACGACGCGGCCGCATGCCCAGCGCGAAGAGAGCGTGACGCGAACGCGTGAATGATGCGAACGCGCGCCTTGAGCAGAACGCAGATGACGCGGACGCATGACTAAAGCGAACGTGTGATAAGAAAAACTCCAGATGACGCGACTGCGTGACCCACGCGGACGCGTGATAGAGGCCACGCACCAGAAATTACAGAAAATGATCCCAGCAATTTTTGAAGCCCTTTTTGGCCCAGATCCAAGTACAGATTAGAGGTTATAAAGTGGGAGAATGCATCCATTCAAAAGAGAGTCTCCAATTATTTACTTTTGATGATTTAGATGTAGTTTTTAGAGAGAGGTTCTCTCATCTCTCTCTTAGGATTAGGATTTAGGATTTTTCTTGCTTTCATGATTGTCTCTTTTTATCAGGTTCAACTTTCCTTTTTATTATCTTCTCAATTTAATTTATGAACTTTTCTATGTTACAGATAATTCTCTTAATTAATATTATTTGAGGTATTTCAGTTTATGATTGCTCTCTTTTGTTTATGTTACTGTTACTTCCAACCTGAAGATATTTTTATTCGAGTAGATTTACTTTTCTCCTTTTGGTCTTGGTTAAGAAATCAGTAACTCAGGAGTTATCAAACTCAACGTGATCGATAAAGGTTATCTTTGCTAATTAAATTGAACTTCAATAATTCCAGTCCTTTCTTAGGAATTGACTAGAACCTGAAGATCAGACTAATTAATCCACTTGATCTTCCCTTGCTTTAGTAAAGGCTAACTAAGTGGGATTAAGATTCAATTCTCGTCTCCATTGATAAGGATAACTAGGATAGGACTTCCAATTTCTCATACCTTGCCAAAAGTGTGTTTTACAGTTATTTATTTATTTTACTTGTCATTCAAATTACTTGTTCCATAACTAAATCACGTTGTTTTTGCCTAATCTGGTCATACTCTGATTGATGTAGAAGTGGGTGAATTAGTGCTTAGAGTGCATAATGAGCAACTGGTCTTTCATGTCTTCAAAGATGTACATTCAACAGGTGAAGAAGAGAGGTGCATGCAGGCTGAGCTTATTGATCCAAACCTTCAAGAACCCTCTGATGATGCACAGCAGAATTTGCAACTCAAACCTTATTCACGTCAGGCACGCGATCGCGTCATTGCGATTTCCTCCATTCTGCGCGGTCGCATGAGCCATGCATCCGCGTCGGTATTCGCTGGTCATCTCCTTGGCTTCTTCTCTTTCTCTGCAGAAACTTCATCAGATCCATCCGAATGCTACCTAAAATGAATAAAATTGCACAAAACTCAAAATAGCATCCATAGTGGCTAAAATATAATTAATTCTTAATTAAACTCAACAAGTTAGATGCAAATTCACTAGGAACCGCTCTCATCAATCTCTTACCAAAATTCTATGGACTTCCCGTACAAGATCCAATTAGACACCTCAAGGATTTTCATGGTGTATGCTCGACTACTAGGCAGGAAGGATCCGATGAAGTGGCTATATGGTTGTTTGCCTTTCCCTTCTCTCTTAAGGGAAGAGCTAAGGAGTGGTTCTATACCTTGCCTAATGATGTTGCGTCCGATTGGGATTTGCTTAGGAGAGAATTCCTTGATAAGTTCATGCCCGTGGAAATGACGGAGAAGTTAAGGAAGGAGATCTCATGTATTGTACAAGGCGAGATGGAAACTTTGTATGAATATTTGGAACGGTTTCGCAAACTTCTTGATTCATGTCCCAACCATATGATTGACACTCAAGTCTTACTTAGCTATGTGTGCCAAGGCATGAGGGAGCAAGATAAGAATTTATTGGATGCTTCAAGCAACGATTCTTTGTCAAAGTATCGAACGGAGGAGGAGGCATGACAACTCATTACCGACTTGGCCGAGTCCACTCAACATGTTAGACAAAAAGTCAACCGTCCAAAGGCTGTAAATGAAGTTTCCTCTAGTGGTGAGACCGCTACCCTTACCAAGACTTTGTGTGAAATGACAAGCCTTCTAAAGCAACTCCAAGTGAATCAACAACCACCTCCATCTCAACAACAACCTCCTCCTCAAAACCAATAATGTCAATAATTGGTCCCTCAAAGAGTGTGTGGCATTTGCTCATGCTACTCCCACTACACGGACGAATGTCCAAGTCTCCAAGAAGATAACACTCTAGCGGCTACCCACAACTTTATGATCGCCCCTACTATGAACGTTCCAATCAAGGATACCATAACCAAGGGAGCAATTATAACCAAGGGTACCCCCAACAAGGAGGCAACTATAGCCAAGGGAGTAACAATTCCAATCAAGGATGGAGGGATAGCTCCAACCAAAGTTGGCGGGACAATTATGAACAAGGAGGAAGGGACAACGGAGGCAACCAAAGATGGAACAACAACACTTCACAAAACCCTCCAAACCAACAACCAAATCAAGGAAGGAACTATCAAACTTACATACCACCTCATAGACAACCACTTCCACCCAATCAACCCCAAGCACCACAAATTACCTACCCCTCCACATCTCCAAATCAAGATGACACACTCCGATCCATACTCCAAGGACAAAAGGAACTCCAAAACACCCTCAACTCAAGTCTTAATGGCCTCACTTCTACTCTCCAAGCTCTCATTGCTCGCATGGAGCCACCTTCTATTCCCACTCCTCAAGCCTCAACCTCTAGTGCCATACCCTCTCAACCTTTGTCCAACCCAAAGGGTGGCATCAACGTCGCAACCTTGAGATCCGGAACGCAATTGAAGGAAAGAGATTCAACGGCACCTAACCCGATGAAAGTTTCTCAAGAAGAAGATGGAGTTGAGATAGAAAAAATTGAAGAGGAGGAAGAGTCACATGTAATAGTTGAAGATGAAGAACCACAACCAAAGAGTGAAGTCCCTAGAAAGGAACAAATTTTAGAGGAAGTGGCTCAACCAATTCCATTTCTTACATTGGCAAGAAAGGCTAAGAAGCGTGTGTAGCTTGACCCAACAATGGTAAAGATGTTCAAAAAAGTGGAGGTAACTATCCCCTTCTTTGATGCTATACACCAAGTGCCTAAATATGCAAAATTTCTTAAGGACTTGTGTATGAACAAAGATAGAATTCATGAGTTGGAAACCATTCCATTGGGTAGTTCTATTTTGGCTTTGATGGGATCCATTCCGGAAAAGTGTGTCGATCCGGGTCCTTGCCTAGTTTCTTGTGTCATTGATGGAGTCCAATTCATTGATTGTATGTGCGACCTTGGTGCATGCGTTAGTATTATGCCTCTTTCCATTTATCATCTATTGAGGCTCCCACCGTTGAAGCGATCGGCGGCTAGGTTTGTCTTGGCGGACAAGAGCATAATAACCGTGTCAGGTATTGCGGAAGATGTGTTGGTCGACATAAAGGGTTTGATATTCCCAATTGATTTCCATATCATTGAGATGCCACCAAGTGAATCCGAGAGGGCGTCATCTATCCTACTTGGGAGGCCATTTTTTAGGACCTCTAGATTCAAGTTGGATGTCCATTCGGGAACTTACTCATTCGAGATAGATGGGAGAGTTGTAAGTTTTAGTCTAGAAGAAGCAATGAGGCACCCACCGGAGAACCATTCCGTATTCCGATGTGATTTAATTGACAACATTGTGGCGGAAGTGCATTATGCAAAGCTAGAAGAGAAAAATATGATTGAAGAAAATAGTGAAGATCCAAGTGAAGAAGTTCAAGCTGCAAGCCAAGAGCAAAAGCTAGAATTGAAGCCATTACCACCCTACTTAAAGTATTCATACCTTGATGAAGCTCACAAGTTTCCAATGATTATAGCAAGGGAACTCAATCCTCAACAAGAAGAGAAGTTGCTAAGCGTTTTGAGGAAGAACAAAAGGGCAATAGGGTGGAGTTTGGCGGATCTAGTGGGGATAAGTCCCCAAGTGTGTGAGCACTGTATCTTTTTGGAAGAGGGAGCTAGACCCATGAGACAACCTCAAAGGCGATTAAATCCTACTATTTTGGAGGTTGTCAAGAAAGAGGTAACAAGGTTACTTGAGGCGGACATCATCTACCCTATTTCGGATAGTGAATGGGTAAATCCCGTTCAAGTTGTACCTAAGAAGTCCGGGGTGACCACAATTAAGAATGAAAGCGGGGAGCTCATAGCAACACGGGTGCAAAACTCTTGGCGAGTATGCATAGACTACCGAAGGTTGAATGCGGCCACTAGAAAAGATCAATTTCCACTTCCGTTTATCGATCAAATGCTCGATCGATTATCCGGATTTTATCGGAGATTCATCAAGGATTTTAGCAGGGTAGCATTGCCTCTCTCAAGGTTGCTACAAAAGGATATTGAGTTTGATTTAAGCAAGGAATGCATGGAGGCTTTCGACAAGCTCAAGGTAGCATTGACCCAAGCTCCCATTGTGCGAGGGCCGGATTGGAGTAGGCCATTTGAAATAATGTGTGATACTTCAAATTTTGCCGTGGGAGCCGCGTTAGCACAACGCGAGGGTAACAATCCATATGTTATAGCCTATGCATCAAAAACATTAGATGGAGTCCAATCCAACTACACTACTACCGAAAAAGAACTTTTGACCATTGTTTTTGCCTTGGACAAGTTCCGAGCATATCTTCTCAGTTCAAGGGTGGTAGTGTACTCGGATCATGCGGCATTAAAGTATTTGTTGGCTAAGAAGGAATCCAAACCGAGATTGATCAGATGGGTTTTACTGTTGCAAGAGTTTGACTTGGAAATCAAGGATAGGAGTGGTACGCAAAACCTAGTGGCGGATCACCTAAGTCACCTTGAACACACAAAAGGAGATACTACTCCTATCAATGATTCTTTTCCCTTTGAGGGCTTGCATGCAATCTCGGAAACTATTCCTTGGTATGCATCCATCGCCAATTACTTAGTATCTCACTCCTTCCCTCCTAATCTCTCCAAACACCAAAGGGATAAGCTAAAAAGTGAATCCAAATACTATGTGTAGGATGACCCATACCTTTGGAGATGTGGGGCAGATCAAGTAATTCGGAGGTGCATTCCACAAACCGAATTCCACTCAATCTTGGAAGCTTGCCACTCCTTTGAAGGAGGAGGCCATTTTGGACCTCAAAGAACGGCAAGGAAAATCCTAGATTGTGGCTTTTGGTGGCCAACTCTTTTCAAGAACTCTTCTCAATTTTATAAATCTTGTTCTCAATGCATTAGATTTGGTAATATCTCTAAGAAGGATGAAATTTCCCAACAAACTATGCTATTTTGTGAGATTTTCGATGTGTGGGGAATTGACTTCATTGGGCCATTCCCAAATTCTAATGGTTTTCTCTACATTCTACTCGACGTTGATTATGTATCCAAATGTGTGGAAGCGATACCCACCCGGTCGGATGATGCTAACGTAGTCCTTTCCTTTGTGAGAAATAATATCATTTGTAGATTTGGGTCGCCACGAGCAATCGTGAGCGACCAAGGTTCATACTTTTGCAACAGAAGAATAGAAGGACTCATGAAGAAGTATAGCATCATGCATAAAGTAGCCACGGCCTACCACCCACAAACAAACAGCCAAGCCGAGGTTTCCAATCGGGAGATTAAACGTATCTTGGAAAGGATTATGAAACCCAATAGGAAAGATTGGAGTGCCAAGCTCACCGATGCATTATGGGCCTACCGTACGGCATACAAAACGCCAATTGGCATGAACCCCTTTCGGTTGGTGTATGGCAAAGCTTGCCATTTACCGGTGGAAATAGAGCACAAGGCATATTGGGCCATCAAGGAGTGTAATCCGAGTTTGGGTGGAGCCGGAATTGAGAGGAAGCTACAATTAGCGGAGTTGGAATGTTTGAGGCTTGAAGCTTATGAGAACTCTAGACTTTACAAGGAAAAAATAAAAGCCGTGCATGATAGGAACATAAGAGGCAAAGAATTTAAAGCCGGTGATCTAGTCCTTCTTTACAATTCTAGATTGAGATTGTTGCCCGGTAAACTAAGGTCAAAATAGGAAGGCCCATATCAAGTAGTGAAGACGGAACCCTATGGGGTTTACCATTTGTGCCATCCCTCAAGGTCGGATATCTTCAAAGTCAATGAGCATCGTCTCAAGTTGTATCATGGTGAGCAAATGAAGAGCAACAAAGAGGTTGAGGTATTCCTTCTGGAAGACGCACCTCTTGGCAAAGAGCAATGAACAAGTGAAAGTCCAACTTAAGGACATTAAATAAAAGTGCTAGGTGGGAGACACCCCACCATGGTGAGATTTATCCTTTCCCTCCTTTGTATACCGTCTTCTCTTTTAAATTCTTCATTGTTTTGTAATTGCTTAGCTACACTTTTTCTTGATTAGCATTGCTTGTGCCTACCTTGGATAACTTGTTCATAAAGACTTGCATTGATTTTTCCATGAATGACTTGATTGTGTGGTAGAAGCACACTTCTCTTTCGATTTTGCATTGATTTTTGGTGTTTTTGACTTCTTTGGCTTGTTTGGCCAGTGAATAAATGATAATTAGGTATTTTTTCTATTCATTCAAAAAAAGGGGGGGAGGGGGGCACGCACGCGCGCACTGTGCGCGTATGCGTCCCTAGGCCTTCGCAACCCCTGGGCCATTTACCAGAGTTGTGCAAATTCTGGGCCAGCTTTGGGCCCTGGGCATAACCAACATCACGCGTGCGCGCACGAGACGCATACGCGTCCATGTCAATTCACGCAAAAACATGCGTGCGTGCACTAGCCGCGTACGCGTCACTACTGCATTTTGCGATCCTGGGCCATCGTCCAGAGAGTTGTGCCCTGGTTGGGCCAATTTCATGCTACTGGCCCAGCTCAATTCACGCTTAGGCGCACCTGGCGTGCACACGTACCTCGACCATAATGCCAATCGACGCGTCAGCGCACCGTGCGCGTCCGCGTCGCTCAACAAATTTTACTTCCTGGTACTTTTTCCCGAGAGTTGGGCCAGAGTTGTGCCCAACCTGTGCTGAGGGCACAACACATATGCACGCGCATGCGCACCTGGCGCTCGCGCACACCCTCACATTTCGCTACTTCCCGCACACGCGCACCGTGCGCGCCAGCGTCGTTACTGATTTTGCCCATGCGCGCGCGCGTCGGTTTTGCTAACCAATTGAATGAAAGTGTGCCTTTCTCCCTCCATTTTCTTTCCTTCTTCTTACCACCACCCCTCTTCTTCACCTCTATTCTCCTCTACCATCCCTACCTCTTCTTCTCCGCCACCTCCGGCGGCAACCACCACCTCCAGCAGACCCACACCTCTTTTCCCTTTCCTCTTCTTCACTAACCTTTCTCTCACCTCTTCTTCACTAACCTTTCTCTCACCTCCATACCCTATCTCCTTCTCCCCCCCCCTCTAAGGTACCCCTCCTTTCTAAATCTTTATTTTTAGTTCCCCTTTCCTTTTTTTTTCCATCCCCCAATTACATGTTCTTAATTTTTAAGTAGTTGCATTCGTGTTCTCCTTGTTTATTGCATTTTATTTCCTTATTTCTTTTCATTTTCTCATGGGTGTTCTAAGTGGATCTTACTCATGCATTGATGAGTTTGTTTGATTTACTTGCTTTCTTTTGCATTTAGTGGTGTGATATGATGATTGACGATGCTCTTTGGGGTGCTACATTGCCACTCTTCTCTAAGTTTTTTTTTCATAAAGGGATGCACACCAAGTGTTTGATGAAAGAACCATATGACTTCTTGGAATCATTTTGACTAAGTGTTTTCTATTTTGGTGTTCCTTCTCATTCACTTGTTTGTTCATGTATACATTGAGCTTACCACATTTCTTGTTTCATTTCTACAAGCTCATCCCATATTTTACTTACTTCTTGTTGTTATTGTTATGAGTGTGCGCTTCTCATGCTTCGTGTTCGCATGCCTATACCACTCATGTATCACATGCTAGTGACTAGCTATGATCTTCATTATTGTCTTAGTTACATATTGTAGCTGTCATGTATCTAAGCCACTTATTCTTTTGTGCTTTATCATTTGCATGATTGTTCTTTCTTGGCGCCTCTTTAAGCTTAATTTCACCACCTTTCCTTCTTTTCTAGGATGGTGCTCAAAAGAGACAACGAAAAGGCGCCCAAGAAGGCACCATCACGGTCTACTGGCAAAGCACACCAAGGCCCGCAAGCTAAGGCCCTCCTCACCAAGCCCAAGAGCGTTGCTAACATTGATGTTTCGAAAAAAGACAATTCGGCGAGGGATCCGAACAAGTTCCCCAACCACTATTGTGAACTTGTCTATCCCTTGATCAAGCCAAGAAACTATCATGCGGAGCCCCTTCTGGCCCCTCCGGCTCATGTCATACCGCTCATTTTGCCCCGCATCGAACGGCGGCAATGGGAATTCCTATTGAGGAAGCCACAGGAGGCGAAATTGTCATGGGTGTCTGAATTTTACACCAATTACCATTCCCCTTCTATCACATCGGTATTGGTGCGCCGAAGGCAAGTTCCCGTCACGGAGGAGGCCATTCAAAATGTGCTTAAGACCGGACCGTTAGCGGACGGGGTTGATGCCTATCAGGAGATTTTGTCGGCCCGGTGCGAATATGCGTTTGATTGGGATGCTATCCTTAAGGTCATTGCCACACCCGAATCATTCTGGATTCGAGGAAGGATGAGGCCCCGGCCCAAGGGCATTGACGCACGTTTTCTCACCAGAGAGGCTCAAGCATGGGCCTAAATTCTAGCCCACTACGTGCTCCCAAGCACCCATGGCTCATCTATCACTGTCGAGTTAGCCTTGTTGGTTTGGTGTGTCCTCACAAAGAGGCCGGTGCATATCCCCCGTCTCATCCGCCAATCTATGGGCCGTATTCACGCTAAAGGGAATCTATCTTTTCCCGCTCTAGTGACCGACTTAGTCGCCGCAGCCGGTGTTCCCCGAAAGACCAAGGATAGAAGGACCATGATCCCGATGGACGGAGATGTTGTTCCAAATGGGAGGTACCTTTATCCTCCGGCGGACACCGAAGAGCCACACTTATCCGTCCCCCTGCGCATCCCCTCTCCCTCATCCGCACCACCAAAGTCATCCATGCAACGCATAGAGGAACTCCACAAGAAACTTGACCGTTATGAGCGATGTAACCAATGCCGATACACTTTTGTCAAGAAGCTTCTAAGTTGCCTAGCACCGCCTATGGAAGAACCGGAGATTTCCACGTCCACTGGTACCAATAATGATGAAAGCGATAATGATGAAGAAGTAGATGGACACGCGGAAGCCGATCAACCACTCCGTCTCACTCAAGGCACGGAGGACCGTGCCAACTTCTAAGTATGGAGAGGTCGGTCGGCCGACCGGTCTCCGTAGGTAACACCCGAATAAATTCCTTGAACCTCTTGTCTTAACTAGAGTAGATTACATACTAGGTCTTTCATTCTTGGCATCTTTTGCATATTAGTATATCTTAATAAATCCGCTTGGTTAGAGCAATGATTTCTATTCTAGAAAACTAGAATTTTATAGCAAACCTACCAATTTTGAAATTTGAAAATCTTTTGATGCTTAACTTGTTTGAAGAATGTATTTTGGAACATGGGATTTGAGCCAAGACCACAAGCAAGTGGGTTTTGAGCCTAATGGTGTGGTTACATCTTATAACCACTTATTTTTCCTTCTTGTGTGAAATTGTTCTCTTCCTATGATTATGATCTTTGATTTGTTTAATTCTATATGTCCATTATTCCTTGTATTCATGCATGTATATGATTGAGGCCATCATTTTATTAGCTCACTTACCCAAATAGCCTTACCTTTTATCTCCCATTGTTAGCTACTTTGAGCCTATGATTAACCCACTTGTTCTTAATTTAGCACATTACAAACCTTAAAGCAGAAAATAATAAATGTCCTTATTTGGATCTTTGATTGGCTTAAGCTAGTGTGTGTGTGTGTGTATCATTCAAGTGTAGGAAAACTTGGGACATTGGGTGAATAAAAAGGTAGCCTTGTATTTTTATTGAAATGATTAGGAATTGATTATATGCTCATGTATTGATAAAATGTATAGACATTATGCATTGATGTTAAAGAAAAGAAAAGAGAGAAAAAGAAAAATAGTATGAAAAAAAAAAATATATATATATATATAGAAAAAGAAAGAAATAAAAAGGGGACAAAATGCCCCAAAGCAAAGTTCAATAAGGATCAATGCATAAATGTTGTGAAATGAAAAGAAAATGCATGAGTATGTTAAAAAGTGAAGAATGGATAGTTAGGTTAGCTTTTGAATTGTATAGGATGTCATAGGTTAGGTGGGAAGTTTAAGCTTATCAAAGATTCAAATTTCAAGCTCACTTGACCAAATATGCACCCTTACCTCGACCCTAACCCCATTACAACCTAAAGAAAAGACCCCATGATACTTGCATGCATGCATGGAATATATGTTGATTGTTAGAAGAAAAACAAATTTTGGAAAAGCATGAAGTAGGGATGGATTGAGTGATCAACCCTATACACCGAGCGAATAGAGCGCAAATACTTCCGGTGAGGGGTTCGAAGCTCAATTCCTTGTTTCCGGCTCTCGCGAGCGTTCTTCATACAAGTTATGCATATTTCATTCTGATGACTAGAATTGGTAGAGTTCATACATTGCCATCATTCTGCTCTATGTGCACATACATATGTGTCTTCTAGAAAGATTGAATTACTCTTGGCCAAGTAGATAATAGCATGTACCCTAGTTGCATTCATGTAGGTAGATCGCATCACATGAGTCCTACACCCTTGTAGTCCTTTGATCTTTTGCTTTCCCATAGCATGAGGACATGCTATACTTTAAGTGTGGGGAGGTTGATAAACCCCGTTTTTAGGGTTTATCATGCATAGAATCTAAGGGCATTTTACCTCAAAGATGAGAATATGCTTCTTTGTATCAAAATTTAGATATTGTAATCCTCCTCTATTACCATTAGATGCCTTGATCCATTTGTTAAGTAATTTCAGAAGTTATAGGGCAAAAATGGCCAAGGGGAATGGAGGAAGAATGCATGAATGGAAGGAACATGAAACAAACCAAAGAATTGAAGTTTGGACATGCGCGCGCACGCGCACCGTGCATGTACGCGTGGATGCGCTCATCCAGAGCCAGCGCAGTGGAGCCGAGCGAGGAGCTGGCGCGCTTATATGGCTGGGCCATATCCCTTATGACACTCGCGTGCATCGTACGCCTGCGTGCAGATCGCAAAAGAGCCCAAGGACGCGTACGCGTGCAGTGCGCGTACGCGTCGATATGCGCACATGATTTTTTTAAATGAAACACGTGCCCAGCAATTTCAAGGGGTTTCCAGGCCCTGTTTTGGAGCAGATTTTGGAGGGAAAAGCTTAAGAAGACCAAGGCTTAGGGGTGTTAGGGAGAGAGTCATAATGCTAGATTTTTTTAGGAAGTTAGTTACATTTTATTTTTAGAGAGAGAAACTCCAACTTCTCTCTAGGTTTTCATCCTCCATTGCAAGTTTCCTTTGAATTCTTGGTGAGATCTATTGCTAATTGACTTTTTATTTTGCTACAAGTGTAGATCTACTATTATTCTACTCTTAATTGATGTTCTTTTGGTTCAAATTTCTTAGATCTAGGTTTGGTTCACTTTGTTACTTTGAATGTGGATTAATGAATTGATGTTTCATTCAATTGTGTGATTGTTGTTTAGAATAGATAGTTTTAATTCAATTCTCTTCTCTCAATTGCATCATGTTTTATATAATTGCCTACCAATTGTTTGTGATAATGACAACCTTAGCTATGGAGTAGATTTCTTTCACTTGGCTTAGGAGTTGAGTTATTGGAGACACTTGAATAGTGGATATCAATTGTAGATTATGAATTGAGAATTGCTAATTGGCTTGGAGTACACTAAAGCTAGACTTCCCTAGGGTGAGACTAGGACTTGTGACTCAAGTTAGTTACTCTCACTTGACTTTCCTCCATTGTTAGGGGATTAACTAAGTGAAGCAATAATCAACTCTTATCATAATTGAAGGAAACTATAATGATGGAACTTCCAATGCTTACCCTTGGCCAAAGCTTTTATTTCCATTAATTGTTGATTGCTTGCTAGTTTGGATTCTTGCACCAACTCTCAAAACCATAAAAGCTTTCCTAATCAATGATGCACATTTTAAAGCAATTCCTAGGGAGAACGACCCAGGATCAATACTCTCGGTCATAGATTTTAGAATTGTTTGATGCAGTATTCATATGTTGGTTAGACTATACTCACGATCGGATTTATCACTAGTTTCTAATCGGCATAAGAATATTTACGTTCATCAACCACTGGCCAATATATCCTCAGCCAATTGTCGAAAGTTCATGTGGAGGCAAGTGATAACTCGATTCGGCATCCTAGAAGTCATTGTCTCTGATAATGGGACACAATTCACCGACAAAAAGTTCGTGGAATTCCTCACCAGTCTGGGCATAAAGAAGAATTTCTCCTTTGTAGAGCATCCCCAGACGAACGGTCAAGTTGAGGCTGCAAACAAGGTCATCTTGCTGGGCCTCAAGAAGCGGCTGGATAACAAAAAAGGTGCATAGGCCGATGAACTCGCCTCGGTCCTCTGGTCTTACCAAACAACCGAGCAATCGTCCACAGGGGAAACCCCTTTCTGCCTGACATACAGGGTGGACGCGAAGATACCCGTAGAGATCGGCGAGCCGAGCCCATGATTACTTTTGAATGGAGTAGAGAAAGCGGTGGAAAAGGACCTAGCAGATGAGGCTAGGGAGATAGCCCATTTGTCAAAAATAGCACTAAAGCAAAGAATGGCCCTACGCTACAACACCAAAGTGCTCAAGAGGAAATTTGAGCAAAACAACCTCGTCCTGCGGCGCAACAATATCGGGCTACCGACTCAGGGAGAAGATAAACTGGCGGCAAACTGGGAAGGTCCCTACAGAGTCAAAGAGGTGATTGGCAAGGGCGCCTACAAATTGGAGAAGCTCGATGGTAAAGAGGTCCTGAGAACTTGGAATGCAGGTAACTTGAGAAGATTCTATTCCTAGCTCAAACATGCCGATCAGGCGATCTGACGAGCTCAGTGATTTACTTTTGTTAAGTACTTATTATGACAATAGACTTGTTTAATTATCGATTAATGTTTTACTTGTTGAAATTACCCTCTCATTTACTTTCGGCCATTTACGCATCCCACGACAACAAGTTCCTTATAATACATATTAAACGGGACCACAATACGGTGCCCTGGGACTGATCACCCCGGGAGCTAACTAAGCTAAAGCCATAACAAACAGCTATAGCAATAGTAAAGCCACGACTTGGCCTCGTCGAAATACCAGCACGACGGTAAATGAACGCCACGACAAGCCAACACCAACAAAATGGTAACAAAATAGAACAAGTACGTCCTACCAATAAGCAGTTAAATGATGATAATCACAAGCCGACCAAGCGACTACTAAAGTATATTAAGAAAAAAGTTCCACAAGTTCTACAAACAAAAATACAAAGGTACAAGAGATCACATTTTGGGAATGTCGACAATCTTGCCATCCTTGATTGTTTTAAAGACGCCAATTGCCGACGTGTCGAAATCAGGAGCAACGATCTTCACCTGGGCTTTGAGAGCCTCTTCAGTCATGAAGATCGTGCTTTTTCCCTGTTTCACGGTCTTTTTATGCTTCTTCTTAAGCTCCTCGGCCTCAGCTTGAGTAGCCTTAGCCGACGAGACGACCGCATCGCGTTCCTTCTCCAAAGCGACCACCCGACCTTGCGCAGCATTGAGCTGGCTCTCCAAAGTCATCTCCCGCTCGGTTAGACGGGACACGGTGGCATCAGAGATCTTCAATTTCTCCTCGGCAGACACGACTTTCTCCTCGGCAGCCTTAAGCTTCTCCCCCGTCTTGGACAGCTGCTCCCGAAGCATTTCAACTTGAGTTTTGAATTCATTATTGGCCTTGGCAGCAGATTCGAGCTTCCTGCGCAGCGACTGCATTCCCGACAGCTCGAACTCGGCCTTCCAAGCTATTGCAGCACCGCGGAGAAGGGTACGGTACATCCACCTCGCCTGCCTCGCAAGCTCAGTGCCAAGGAAGTGATCCTCCGTGCCAGGGAGCAACTGGGAGTCTATGAAGGCCCCAGCGTCGAAGTTCCTCTCCATCACAGTGAGAACTCTTTCGAGGCTGGAGGATGCCCTCTGCCTTTTGGGGGTGGGGATAAGCTTCAAGTCATCATCCTCTTGTTGAGTGGAAGACAAATGCCCGATGCTGGCCGTATCCTCATGAATAGGAGAAACGCGCATCCCGTCAGAGTTTTTGTCCGACATCTCGGTGTCACGAGGTGAAGGCACCGCCTGATCCTTCTTGTCCTTAGGAAGGTTCTCTGGCTTTCCATCAGCCTTCTCGTCAGCCTTCTCCTCATCGCTATCCGCCAAGAAAGTCTTGTACAAACCCTCAAGCCCTGTCACTAAAGCAGACATCTCCACTACAACGAATAAGTAAATAAGTTAGTCGTGAAATCAGCATAACCAATCGAAGCAACAATAATGCAGGAAACGACAAAACTACTCACAAATATAATTTCTGGCGACCTCCCGGTCACCTATTAAGAGGTGGAGATTCACATGATTCCTCCCAAAAACGGCCAACAACACGTCGGCAATCTTTCTATCCACAGCGGACATCCCCTTATAAGTCACCTTGATAAAGGTGTTGGACCCCGCCCCAAAACTCCAATACGTCAGGATGAGGCATTCCCCTTCTAACGACAACCAGAAGGGATGGCGACCTTTGACTGGGCGC
Source organism: Arachis hypogaea (assembly GCF_003086295.3). Classification (NCBI taxonomy): domain Eukaryota; kingdom Viridiplantae; phylum Streptophyta; class Magnoliopsida; order Fabales; family Fabaceae; genus Arachis; species Arachis hypogaea. The sequence continues at coordinate 25,482,960 of NC_092053.1, read as the reverse complement.
ACCTTAAAATACTTGCCCTTAAACCCATGATAAGAGTCCTCGAACAAGCCAAAAATCCTCCGACCCTGGGCAGATTGGAAGGACATGAACCCTTTCCTCGCTTTTCCCTCCTTGGAAGGATTCGTAAGGTTGAAGAAAAAAAGTAAAACGTCGATGGACACCGGCAACTCTAAATATTCACACACCATCTTGAAACAGCGGATGGAAGCCCAACTGTTCGGATGCAGCTGCGACGGCGCCACGGAGATCTGGTTAAAGAGCGCCATTTGAAATGCAGAAAATGAAATACGAACCCTCACTTGGGTGAACATGTACTTATAGAACCAAATCCAATCGGCAACCCAGGGAGAATGGAAATTAAGCTCATATAGTCGTTCGTTGGGGGGCAGGAACAAAGACGTCGTAGTTGGCCTCCTCGTTAGTCCCACCGCACAAGTACTCGGCTTGGCGGAACTCGGTAAGCTCCTCCTCGCCCATCTGGTTCGGGGAGTCCTTTACGTCAGAAGTCACCCAAGCGTACGGGTCGTAACCCGCAGCAGAGGAGGAAGTTCGAGAGACGACGCGAGGCATACCTACAGTGTAGGTACCACTCGGTTAGTCTATGAAGTCGGGAGTCCGGAAAATGCCCAGAAACTACATTTAGCCTATCCAATAACTAAGATCAAGCATGGCTAAAGCAGAATCCAAGCAAAGGCCTAAAAGGCTAACACCCTGGAATGGTAACCCCCTAACGCACCTACTCGACACTATGATCATCTAGCATGCAAATCAAATAAGCAACATGCATATAGAAGAACTGATAATGAAGATAAAACAAACATAAGCAGAGGAAGAGGAGAAGAGTGCTTACCTGATTGACTGTGATAGCTGAGAGGAAAGCAGGAAAGGATGGATGCTCAAAAATGCGAAGATCACAGTAGGAAATTCAGGAAGGAAGAAGGAGAATGCAAAGAAAATGGAATGAAGATGAACAAGGAAATGGAATGAAAATGGAGTGTGAAACTGGCTAGGGGATTAAAAAACTGAGTCTTTACTCACAGGGTTTGAAACAACCCATTATGAGCATTAAATGCCCGGCACAAAGAACGAGGCAACGAACGGTTATCCCCGTCAATGAAGAGACACGCGCGCAAGAGGCACGACCTCTCCACGAGCGGCCGATCTGGCGACGACATAAGGGAGAAAACATAACGCGCCACCAACAGCGTTCACGTCCATTGTCGGCGTTAAGGGCACTGTTACGGCCTGGCCCAAACAGCATACGGGCCGACTCGACCCGTGGACCACCTGACCCGAACGGTCGGGCTTGAGCTGCTCAACCTCCTACCCGGACACGCGTCCCTGATAGCTCCGCTATAACTGTATGGAGAAAGCTTCGAGGAATGTGGGTCTGCCCTTATGGGACCCACCTCTGACATGGTATAAATGGGGAGGGTCCTACCCCTCCTCCAAGGTACGTCACACACCATTCTCTCACTTTTCGCTTGCACACTCGACTGACTAGAGCGTCGGAGTGTCTTTGCAGGTGACACCCCCTCTCACACAAAGAGCTCGGGACGTCGGCCACACCTTCTCCAACCCAGCAACCCGGAACCAGGCGATTCCCCCTCAACAACCGAAGTACCAACCCGAACCGTCCGGTACCCGACATACCGAACAAAATATATAAATATAAACTAGGGGGTGTATATATAAATATAAGGGGGGTAGTAATATATATTGTTCATACCCTGGGTCGAGCTATCCGACCCGGGATGTTTAGCGACAAAGCGACCGACCTCTTCAGGTCAGACCATCCAACCTCTTCTCAAAGAGCTCGACCAAATTACCAGGAAAGCCCAGTAAAGGGCCCAGATAGAGGAACACGACCCAAATCCAAAGGCAGCCCAAGCCTATAGAGATAAGGACGGTTCCCTTGAAGATAAGCTGACCTCACCTAAAGATAAGATAAGATAAGATAACTAACTTATCTTATCTAAAAGGGTCACTCCACACCATTATAAATACACTGAAGCACCCAGGTATAACTCATACTCTAATTCTACAAAAAACCTGCTTAATACCCTTGCTAACTTAAGCATCGGAGTCCCTTGCAGGTACCCCCCACCTTCCGGTGACGAAGGATCAGCAGTTCATCCAAGCTCAACAAGTCAGATACAATAGCTCCGGCCTCTACTCACAGCCGGACACATCATCTCCGATCACCACAAAAGATCTCGTCCGAGATCGACCTACAGTTTCAGGTAACCCTTGAAACATTGGCACCGTTGCCGGGGAATCTGGAAGTCATCCCATCACCATGGCGGACGACCATGACAACGACCATGATTCAGATCTAGAAGATAGAACGCCACACAAAAACGCAGACACCACACCAAAAGATACCCCAGAATCTAACGGGGATAAAAACTCACCAAACTCGGGAGCTCTAGAGACGCTTCAATATCGTTTAAAGCAACTTGAAAAAGAAGCCCAACATCAGCGAGAAGCTAGGAAGGATCTACAAAGGGAGATAAGGCGGTGTCGGGAATTAGAAGATAAACTTCTAAAACTCGAAGCCGATCTCAAAGCCAAAGCTACTCGATCTACCCATGAGGACAGCTCTCGCAAGGATCAAGATCCATTCACTAGGGAGATCATGAAGACCAAAATCCCTAAGGACTTTAAACTCCCGGATATGCCATTATACGACGGCACGATAGATCCCAGCCATCACCTCAGTAATTTTAGAAGTCGAATGTACCTCACCGACGCCTCGGACACAGTCCGCTGCAAAGCCTTCCCGACTACCTTAACCAAAACGGCGATTAGGTGGTTCGACAATCTACCCCCTAGGTCCATCTCAAGCTTTGACGACTTGGCCAAAAAGTTTCTAGCCAAATTTTCTATCCAGAAAGACAAAACCAAGCACACCCCAAGTTTATTAGGAATCAAACAAGGAGATCGGGAAAATCTACGCAGCTACATGGAAAGATTCAACAAGGCATGCCTAGACATACAAAGCTTACAAACGGAGGCCGCCATTATGGGCCTCATCAATGGCTTGTGAGAGGGACCTTTTAGCCATTCTATATCAAAAAAACACCCCATATCTCTGAACGAAGTGTAAGAACGAGCAGAGAAGTACATCAACATGGAGGAAAACTCTCGACTAGGAGAGACCTCAAAATCCGGATTCACCCACCCTTCCTGGGATAAGGACAAAGAGTCCAAAAAGAAGGAAGATCGACATGGGGAGAAAATAAAAAAATACCACAATTACACCCCTCTTCGGGTGTTCCTTATGGATATCTACAGAGAAGTTTGCCACACTGAAAAAATACCCCCAGCTCGAGCACTCAAAGGCAAAAAAAGAAGAGGAAATCGGACTGAATATTGTGAATACCATCGAATCTGTGGGTATTCTACCAACGAATGTTTTGACTTAAAGAATGTCATAGAAAAACTAGTAAGAGAAGGGAAATTGGATCGGTACCTGGCTACCGAGACGATGAGCAAAGAAAAAGAAGAAGGGACGAAGATGTTGGACGAACCGAGCGATCACCTCGTACACCAGAAAGACACGTCCACATGATACACGGTGGATTTGCGGGAGGAGAAATCTCCAAATTATCTCGCAAAAGATATCTTAAAGAAGTATACCATGTCGAGGGAAAGGAGGAAGCACCCGACCTCCCCGCAATCACTTTCACCAAAGAAGACGCATCCGGTGTCATCTCAGGACACGACGATCCCATGGTCATCACTATTATACTGGCAAACGCAAATCTTCACCGCACACTGATAAACCAAGGGAGCTCCGCCGACATCTTATTCAAAACTGCCTTCGACAAGCTCGGCCTGGAAGAAAAAGAACTAAGAGCATATCTGAACAGCTTGTTCGGACTGGGAGACACCCCAGTTCAACCACTTGGATACGTTTCACTACACACAACCTTCGAAAAAGGAAGCCAGTCAAGAACACTCAAGATAGACTACATCATGGTCGACGTAAGTTCGGCCTACAACACCTTAATAGGTCGGACAACGTTAAATCAGCTCGGCGTAATAGTCTTGACTCCACATCTATGCATGAAATTCCCAACTGCAGAAGGGATAGCTATAATAAAAGCAGACCAGAAGACGGCGCGCTGCTGCTACAACGAAAGTCTAAACCTCAAAGACAGAGGAGAAGAGTTCCACACAATCGAACTCGGGGGAGTTCAGAGGCGGGAAGAACTCCGCCCACAACCCGAAGGTGAAATAGAGAAAGTACAGATCGGAGACATCCCAGACAAAACAACCAATATTGGAAAAATCCTAAAGGGAGACATAAAAGAATCACTCGTACAGTTCTTACGAGATAACGTCGACCTCTTTGCATGGAATGCTGCAGACATGCCAGGCATGGACCCCGAGTTAATGTGCCACAAGCTAGCAGTCTACCCAGAATCTCGGCCAGTACAACAGAGACATAGAAAGCTCGGACCCAAACGATCCCAAGCTGTGGAAGAGCAGGTACAAGCTCTACTGAAGGCAGGATTCATAAGAGAAGTCAAGTACCCACTATGGTTAGCTAACATCGTCTTGGTGAAAAAATCAAATGGGAAGTGGCGAATGTGCACCGACTACACTGATCTCAACAAAGCCTGCCCAAAAGATCTTTATCCACTCCCAAGTATCGACGCTTTGGTAGATGCCTCCTCCGGATATAAATACCTCTCGTTTACGGACGCATATTCGGGATACAATCAAATCCCAATGTATCCACCCGACTAAGAAAAAAATTCATTCTTAACACCAAAAGCAAGCTATTGCTACATCGTCATGCCTTTTGGTCTTAAAAATACGGGAGCTATTTACCAGAGATTAATGAATAAGGTCTTCACGGATCATATTGGAAAAATCATGGAAGTCTATGTGGACGACATGTTAATAAAGACACAAAGTGAAGAGAGTTGATGTCCGACCTCGCCCAAATATTCGACACCATAAGAAGGCATGGCATGCGACTAAATCCTGTAAAATGTACCTTCGCAGTAGAAGTTGGAAAATTCCTGGGTTTTATGCTCACACAAAGAGGAATCGAGGCAAATCCGGATAAATGCCAGGCTATACTCGATATGAAGAGCCCGACTTGCATAAAGAGGTACAACAGCTTAATGGAAGACTGGCAGCCTTGTCCAGATTTCTAGTGGGATCAGCGATAGATCTCTCCCCTTCTATGCTACTCTAAGGAAAGGAAAAAAGTTCGAATGGACAACGGCGTGCGAACAGGCCTTCCAAGATTTCAAAAGATTCCTAGGACAACCACCTATTCTATCTCGGCCACAAGAAGGAGAACCACTCATATTATACCTCGCGGTAGGAAGTCGGGCAGTAGCCTCAGCACTAGTTCGAGAAGACGACAGTGGGCAACAACCCGTATACTTCATCAGTAAAGCACTACAAGGATCCGAGCTGAACTACCAAAAAATAGAAAAATTTGCCTATGCTCTCATACTAACATCTCGATGACTTCGTCCATACTTCCAAGCTCACACTATTAGGGTTCGGACCAACCAGCCCATAAAAGGGATACTGCAGAAAATAGACCTAGCAGGTAGAATCTTTCAATGGGCAGTCGAGTTGTCCAAATTCAACCTTCAATACGAAGCTCGGACAACCATCAAATCACAATACCTAGCCGACTTCATTGCAGAATTTACAGACACCCCGAAAACCCCATAGAATGGAATCTCTACGTGGACGGCTCCTCAAATAAGACTGGAAGCGGCACTGGTGTGATAATTGAAAGCGACCAAGGAACCCAAATCGAACTCTCTCTCAAATTCGGGTTCCCTGCCTCAAACAACCAAGCTAAATACGAGGCACTACTAGCTGGTTTGAAGCTGGCTAAAGAGGTTGGAGTCAAAAACTCATCATCTTCAGCGACTCACAGGTGGTCACTTCACAAATAGCAGGGAGCTGCCAAGCCAAGGATCCCACCATGAAAAGGTACTTGGATAAAACCAAGGAACATCTCAAATAACTTGGGGAATATGAGGTCCGCCACATACCCCGCGAACAGAACACCCGAGCTGATGCACTCTCAAAGCTAGCCAGCACCAAACCAGGGGGCAACAATAGAAGTCTCATCTAGGAAACGCTGCAGAATCCATCAATCTCGGAAGAGGAAAAAGTCCTAGCCATAACAGGTCTGGATCAAGGATGGATGACTCCCATAATTAACTACCTCAAGACAGAAACACTTCCTATAGATGAAAAGGAGGCAAAGAGGTTAAAACGGGAGGCACAATACTACACTATCATAAACAATACCCTATACAATAGAGGGATCTCAATACCATTGTTAAAATGTGTACTGACTTCCAATACAAAAGAAGTCCTAGAAGAGATACACAGTGGCATCTGTGGCAATCACCTCGGAGCGTAAGCACTTACCGAAAAAGTACTCCGGGAAGGGTTCTATTGGCCAACTCTACAAAAAGAAGCCACGGAGTTTGTAAAGACATGTCCACCATGTCAGAAACATGCCAACTTTCACATCGCCCCGCCAGAGGAACTCATCAGCGTGATCTCACCTTGGCCATTCGCAAAATGGGGACTCGACCTTCTCGGACCTTTCCCTCAGGGATCGGGACAAGTTAAATTCCTCATAGTAGGGGTAGACTATTTCACAAAATGGATTGAGGCAGAACCTCTAGCTAACGCCACTGCTCAAAGAAGTTGAAAATTCTTATATAGAAATATTATCACAAGGTTCGGAGTTCCATACTCCATCACCACAGACAATGGCACCCAATTCACAGATGCAAGCTTCAGAAAGTTAGTAGCCGACTTGAACATAAAACACCAGTTCACTTCCGTAGAACATCCCCAAGCCAATGGACAAGCCGAAGCTGCCAACAAAGTCATATTGGCTGGGCTAAAACGGAGATTACAGGACGCAAAGGGAGCATGGGCTGAAGAGCTCCCACAAGTCCTATGGGCATATCGAACAACGCCGCATTCCACCACAAAGGAATCACCCTTCCGATTAGCATACGGAATGGAGGCAATAACTATAATGAAGAAGCCAAGAAAGAGTGATCCACTATAATGAAGAAGCCAACTCCCAACTTCAAAGGGAAGAACTCGACCTACTTCCAAAAGTCCAAGAAAGAGCTCGGATCAGGGAAGAGGCATTGAAATGTCGAATGGCTTCGAGATACAATCAAAGGGTAGTGCCGCAAGGATTTGCTGAGAACGACCTCGTCCTAATCCAAAATGATATCGGAACAACTCGACCTGGAGAAGGAAAGCTAGCAGCAAACTGGAAAGGACCTTACCGAGTCATAGAAGTACTTGGAAAGGGCTACTACAGACTGTCCGAACTCGATGGGCGAGAGCTTCCTAGGTCATGGCACGCCTGCAACCTAAGAAGGTACTACAGTTAGGGACGATAAAGGATCTTAGGATAAGGCACACTCTTTTTCCTGAAAAGGTTTTTTAATGAGGCGCCAAGCCAAGACCTATAAATTGCCCGACTTAGAGGGATAAAGCTCCCACATGTATATATTTGCATTTTCTTTTGAATAAAATCTGTTTAGATCTTCTACAAATTCTCAAGGCGTATTAATCTGAAACATTCATCGTCCAATTATAAAGCTACAGATCGGAAGAAAGTGAAAATCAAATTCACTGCACGATCACGATAAAGACCAACAGAGATGAAAACCAAATTCATTAATAGGTCGACCAAACGAGGATTAAACCCAATCTCTACAAAATCGGCAAAGATGAAAATAGAATAATGCAAGAAGTTATCGAAAGTGATCCATAGAAAGGACCTGACAGGTCTTTAAAAAAATGGATTGCTAAAAAATAACTTAAAGACTGGCCGACGTAAAGAAGTCGGATCAGTCGCAATAACCAAAGTTATAAGTAAATTCCTGGAAAGAGGTCTGGCCAGCCCTATAAAGGAGGATTACTATGACTTAGAAGGGCCCGGCATAATGAAGTCGGCCCAAAACACAAAGTTATAAAAGTAATCCCTAAAAGAGACCTGAACAAGGTCCAAGAAAGAGGATTACAAAAATAACTCAGAAGGGCCCGACATGATGAAGTCGGCCCAAAATACAAAGTTATAAAAGTAATCCCTAAAAGAGACCTAAACAAGGTCCAAGAAAGAGGATTACAAAAATAACTCAGAAGGGCCCGACATGAAGAAGTCGGCCCAAAATAACAAGTTATAAAAGTAATCCTTGAAAGAGATCTGAACAAGGTCCAAGAAAGAGGATTACAAAAATAACTTAGAAGGGCCCGACATGAAGAAGTCGGCCCAAAATAACAAGTTATAAAAGTAATCCCTAAAAGAGACCTGAACAAGGTCCAAGAAAGAGGATTACGAAAATAACTTAGAAGAGCCCGACATGATGAAGTCGGTCCAAAACAACAAGTTATAAAAGTAATCCCTGAAAGAGACCTGAACAAGGTCCAAGAAAGAGGATTATGAAAATAACTTAGAAGAGCCCGGCATGATGAAGTCGGCCCAAAACATAAAGTTATAGAAGTATTCCCTGAAAGAGACCTAAACAAGGTCCAAGAAAGAGGATTACTAACAACAACTTGGACAAAACCGACATGACGACATCGGCCTCCCAAAAATCTTAACGTTATACAAGGTAATTCCTAATAGAGACCTGAACAAGGTCCAAACAAAATGAATTACTAGAAATAACTTCAGGCCAAGGCTCAAAGGAATCAAGCCACAAGTATGAAATACAAAGGAAATCCAAAGAGGTCGGACAACAAAGTTCCAACACTCCTAAAACCTAGAAAGGTACCAAGACGGGTGCAGACAGATATGTTACGAAAAAGACAAGTTATAATAATAATAAACTCAAGAGGCTATCAAAATCAGCCCCAAGAGCTTGGAAAATACTTTGTTTTTCAAAATAAAGTTGCTAAACAAGCAACTAAGAAAATAGCAAAGTCAGAACCACCATTTACAAAATATAAAGAGTTCAAAAGCCCACAAGTCGGGCTATTCACACAAACATCCAGAAAAATCATTGGGGATCCACAGGTTTCTTAGCAGCATCAACACAGGGTGAAGGAGGACGAGTCTGAAGAAGCACCGCATCCATAGTCCCATCATCCCGGTTCAAGTTTGACAGTCAGGTTCTGACTCGGGATGACCGGCCTCGGCTGAAGGAGCTGAAGAAGTCGGCATAACAGAGGTCTTGGCGACAGGCACAGGAGGAGGTTCAACATCATCGTCATCAGGGTCGTCAGGGACAATCTTTCCATCCTTCACAACGTTGTCTAGGCTGAAGAGAGTAAGGTCAAGCTCGGGTGCAAGAACTTGAACCTGCTCCTTCAGGTTCTCATAAGCAGCATTTACACTGCCTACAAGGTAACCCTGGAGCTCGGCATAATCAGCCCGGGCAGACTCCAACTCCTCCCTGAGACGCATCACTTCCCTATAGGTTGTGACATAGCTATCCTTGTGCCTCAATGCCGTGTCTTCAGCCAACCTCACAGAAGCCGCCAAGGCAACAGAACTAGCTTTTTCGCCCTCCAACTCCTTCTCCATCTTGGTCACTTTCACTTGGAGCTCCTCCTTCAAACCCTTCATTCTGTCGAACTCTCGCTTAGCCTCCTCCCCAGCCGCCTTGGCCGAGACGTTTTGAGCTGCAGTAGCCTTCCTTGCCCTTTTAAAGGCCTTCATGGATTCATTATTTTTAATCATCTCTGCAAACAAACATCACAGCGAAAAACCAAGTTATAAATCAGAAAAGATCTTATAAAAGATAAACTCGACAAAATAAGCAAAAAACAAAAGAGAAACCGACCACTACCCAGCTCAGCTCGGAGGAGAGAGGGGTTTGCTAAGAATTTCTTTGTGTCGAGATGGGGAGGCTGCCCCCAGTGTTCTTCCAGCACAGTCACAAAGGCTTGCTCAGCCTTATCTAACATCTCCCACGTGTATTTAGATACCATTACATTCTTTTGCCATTCCAAAGGAAAGGCGGGCTCATCATTCTCATCCAGAAAAAAGGGCCAAGCTCCTTCAACAGCTCGGACCCTGAAAAAGTAATCTTTGAAGTCGCGGAAAGATTCATCAAACATGGAGAAAACTTTTTTCCCTGGGAAGCTCGGAAAGAAACCCAAGCGGCCTTCTTCTTAACCACCCCAGGCTTTGTCAAAACAAAGAGATAAAAGAAGAGGGATTGTGAAGCAGGGATACCTAGTTCATGACACAACAACTGAAAAAATTTTATAAAACCCCAGGAATTGAGGTGAAGTTGGGATGGAGCTACATTACAAGACCACAATAGGTTGGTCTCAAAAGGGGTAAAAGGAAGAGTAATATTCATTTGACTAAAAAAGAAGTCATATGCATAGAAAAAGGGGCGCTCTCCAGCAATTCAGATAGAAAAACAGACCCTTTCCTCAGAATTAGGAGATACAAGCTCATAGTTCTTTTCATCATTACCATTACCACAAATCCTATGAAATTGCCTAAGATGCTGACAAAACTCGGAGTCAACCAACGAAACACATAGAAGAACCATAGAATCCACCCAATCAGCCATGCCCTCAGGGACTTGGGAAGATATCTCAACAATATTTTTGCGAGAAGACATGAAGTCAACTAGTCCTACAACAAGAAAAGAAGATTGGATTACTAAAAAACATCTCGGATGAAATCGAAAACAACTCGGCCAACATAATCCAGCACAACACAAGCAACAAAAGAAAACTCCAGGACCCACACCAAAGATCCAGGGGCATCCTTTGGAGGCAGTTACAGAACAAGGACTTAGGAAAACCTACAAGCCTACACCTCGATACAGGAAGATAATGACCTCTTTCAACTAAAACGACGCTCTGAATAGAAAGCCACGAGCCACAGATAAAACAATCAAAATAACTACCCCCCAGACCCACAGTCTCAGTTTAGTCAACAAACGAAGCAACCAAATAACAAGACGTATCAAGAAGAAGTCATCAAAGACACAACCTTTTTTAGAGAAATAAAAAAGCATTGTTATCCTTTACAAAATCCATCAGTAAAGAAAACTATCAACATAGGTGAAAGACATCAAAGGAGCAATCTTTCGAGAAAGCAAGTGGGTTCATGCAGAGCGCAAAAGAAGAAAAATAAATGGCACAAACCCTAGAGCACAAAAGGTTCATTTCAGAAAGCAAGAAATACCCTCACAACAATAAAAAAGCATATGCATGGCGATACAAAAGGTTCAAACTTTCAAAAAAGCCAAAAACAGAAACGACATAACGCAAGCAACAAAGAAAGTAAGAAAAAACCAACCTGGAAAAAGCAGAAAACTTCGAAAGAAAGTTGAAGAGGGGAACAGAATCCAGAATCGCTCTTCCACAGCCAGAAAAAGTAATAACCAAGCAATGTCGCATGGAGAAACGCGAAAACTGCAAACTCCAGACGAAAACAGAAAGAGAGAAAGAACAGGGAAGTTACGGAGAAGAGAAACCATTTTTCTGAGTGTGAAATTCAAAAATAAAGAGGCTAAGGGAAATGGGGCAATTAAAAACCAATTAATGAGGGTATTAAACCCTCGTATATTCCCAAAGCTAAGATCGCTAATGCAAAAGCGCGCGCTTTTAAGAAGAAGCAAAAGAAAACGTTCCGAAAAGGAGAACTCTGCAAAGATGAAGTTGACAAAATGCTCGAGTTCGGCTTCACCAGAGAAGGATCGAAGTCCTAAAACTAAGACTCGACCTCAGAAAGAAAGACCGAGCTCGATCAGGGGCACTGTTCATACCCTGGGTCAAGCTATCCGACCCGGGATATTTAGCGACAAAGCGACCGACCTCTTCTCAAAGAGCTCGGCCAAATTGCCAGAAAAGCCCAGTAAAGGGCTCAGATAGAGGAACACGACCCAAATCCAAAGGCAGCCCAAGCCTATAGAGATAAGGGCGGTTTCCTTGAAGATAAGCTAACCTCACCTAAAGATAAGATAAGATAAGATAACTAACTTATCTTATCTAAAAGGGTCACTCCACACCATTATAAATACACTAGAGCACCCAAGTATAACTCATACTCTGATTCTACAAAAAACTTGCTTAATACCCTTGCTAACTTAAGCATCGGAGTCCCTTGCAGGTACCCCCCACCTTCCGGTGATGAAGGATCAGCAGTGCAGCCAAGCTCAACAAGTCGGATACGATAGCTCCGGCCTCCACTCACAGCCGGACACGTCATCTCCGATCACCACAAAAGATCTCGTCCGAGATCGACCTACAGTTTCAGGTAACCCTCGGAACATATATATATATATATAATGGGGAACGTAGATATATAAGGGGAGGGGAGTGGTTACATATATAGAAGGGGTTGGGGGTCAGGTTTAATGGAAGGGTGCTGTGGTGAAGGGTGTTGAAGGGGGTGGGGACCAACGAAGGGGAAAGAAAGGGAGAATCAAAAGGGTTGGGTGTTGATTTGCTTGATTTTTGGTGGGATTTGGGCATGATATGGTATGGAATTGCATGATTAGAGCAAGTGACGTGATCCATGCTGAACTTGAAATGGAGCAAGTTCAGCGTCGCAACCTTTGCATGCACTCTTCCTCTCCACGCTGAACTTGATGCAGCCCAAGTTTAGCGTGGACTCTTGGACAATTCTCCCCTTTTGACGTCCGAACCGTTCTCCTCACACTTGTTAACGCTGTTTTGAGTGGATAGTTCAGCGAGTCTCCTGACTTCAGCTTGTAATTCAGCCATTTGTGCCAAGAGCTCGGCCTGAGTGAGCTGAGGGACTCCATTATCGGCCATGCTAGAAGGTTGAGAAACCCTGTGTAAAAAAGAAAGAAAATGGAGTATGGTAGAAAGCAGTGGGGTTAAATTAACTTTTGGGCCCCACGGTGGGCGCCAAATGTTCCGTTCGAGTCAACCGAGGTATGTGTCTCCGACGAGGTTGCTTAGCTCCTGGTAGAGTTATACGTCGTCTGAGAAGTAGTTTCCAAAAATGACCTCGGTGCGATGACAAGCGCTTCTTTACCGTCACTAGCTTGACGGTCAGCTCCTCTAAGGAGGAGGATCATAGGGGCTCAGCTCTTCACTCCTTACTTTTAACTTCTTTCTTGTGTCTCCATGAATCAGCTCAATATGCTCCAGAGAGAGGATTCTGTTTACTGTATAAATCCACATTGGATTGCTAGTCAACACCACTTTCATTCCTAGGGAGAAATCTTCAGTGGGGATCTTTTTGTTTCTCCATCCTCTAGGTTCTTTTTAGGACCCTCTCCCTTGGTGGATAATGCATTCCCGACACCAAACTTAGGTTTGATGTCAGGAAGAATTTTATTGGTTGTCACCAAAGGAGGTTTGAGCTGCAAATTCTGCTGTGCATCATCAGGAGGTTCTTGAAGGTTTGGATTAATAAGCTCAGTCTGCATGCAGCTCTCTTATTCACCTGTTGAATGTATATCTTTGAAAACATGAAAGACCAGTTGCTCATTATGCACTCTAAGTACTAATTCACCTTCTTCCACATCAATCAGAGCACTTCTAGTGGCTAGAAATGGTCTTCCTAGAATTATAGAGGCATTCTCATCCTCCCCTGTATCAAGAATCATAAAATCTGCTGGGAGGAAGAACTTACCCACTTTGACCAAGATATTCTCCACTAATCCGTATGCAGGCTTCATAGATTTGTCTGCCATTTGTAATGCTATCCTTGTGGGTTGTGCCTCTTGGATTTGCAACTTCTTCATCACAGACAAGGGCATTAAATTGATGCTTGCTCCAAGATCACATAACGCTTTCTCAAAGGTTGTGCTCCCAATGGTGCATGGAATTTGAAAGCTCTCTGGATCTGGCATCTTTCATGGCAAGTTATTCTGAATGATGGCACTACATTTCTTAGTCAGGACCACTGTCTCGTCTCCCTTTAAAGGCTTCTTCTTTGACAACAATTCCTTCATGAATTTGACATAGAGAGGCATTTGCTCCAAAATCTCAGCAAAAGGAATATTGATAACTTTCTGAAGACTTCCAAGAACTTCAAAAACTGCTTGTCCTTGGTCTCCTTTTGAAGTCTCTGAGGATATGGCATTTTGGGCTTGTACTCAGGAGCCTTTGGCAATGTAGGATAAGTGTCAAGAGAGTCTGGAAATGGGTTGTCTGCACGCTTTAGAGGGACGTGCTCTACTCCTTCCTTCTTCTCCTCTGGAGCTTCTTTCTCAACTGGCTCCTCATTAACTTGTGCTTCCGTACTTGCCACTTGTCCACTTATCAAGGTAATAGCCTTGCATTCCTCTCTTGGATTTGGAATTGTGTTACCAAAAAGGCTATTACTGGTCCTCTGATCAATTTCATTAACTTTTGTGGCTAATTGACCCATCTGAATCTCCAAGTTCTTGATTGATGCTCTGGTTTCCTGTCTAAAACTTGCTAATATTACTTCCAAATTATTGTTCTGCTGGGGCTGAGAAGTTGCTTGCTGAGATGACTGAAACTAGTGGTTATTAAAATTATTCTGTTGAAAACCACCCTGAGAATTATTATTAAAATTTTGTGGCCTCTGAGGTTGCTCTCTCCACCCAAAATTTGGATGATTTTTCCATCCCTGATTATACGTCTTAGAATAAGGATCATTATTGGGATTTATAGGAGCACTCCCCATGTAATTGACATGTTCAGAAGAAAATTGAGCATAATCATAATTTTTATTTTGCATAAAATTACCTGTCATGTCATAAGAGGCTTCTTGGGGTGCATTCTGAGTGTTGACAGCTGAAACTTACATCCCACTCAACCGTTGAGTAAGTAGATTTATTTGCTGAGTCATAAGCTTGTTCTGAGCAAGAAGAGCATTAACAGCTTCCACTTCCAACACGCCTCTCTTCTGAGAGGTCTCAGAGTGCAAAGGATTTCTGTTGGAGGAATATAAGTATTGGTTGTTAGCAACCAACTCAATAAGCTCAATAGTCTCCTCTGGTGTCTTCTTCATGTGTAAAGAACCACCTGCAGAATTATCTAAGTGCATCTTGGACATTTCACATAAGCCCTCATAAAAGATATCCAGCTGAGTCCATCTAGAGACCATGTATGGAGGGCACTGCCTAGTAAGTAGCTTGAATCTCTCCCAAGCTTCATAAAGGGTCTCACCCTCTTTCTGTCTGAAAGTCTGAACCTCCACCCTTAGCTTAGTCAGCTTTTGAGGTGGGAAAAATTTAGTCAGAATGCCAGTGACAACCTTGTTCCAAGTATCCAGACTCTCCTTGGGTTGAGAATCTAACCACGGCTTTGCTCTATCCCTCACAGCAAATGGAAAGAGCATGAGTTTGTACACCTCATGATTCACTCCATTGGTCTTTACAGTATCACAAATCTGCAGAAAATTAGAAATAAACTGATTTGGGTCTTCCTGAGGGAGTCCATGATACTGACAATTTTGTTGCACAAGAGTGACTAGCTGTGGCTTCAGTTCAAAATTATTTGCAGCTATTGGAGGCACCACAATACTTTTGCCATAAAGATCTGCATTAGGAGCAGTGTAAGAGCCAAGCACTCTTCTAGGTTGCTCATTCCCAATTGGATTTGCCACATTGGCATTAACAGCATTATTATGATCCATAGTGGATTCTGCAGCCTTGTACAGTCTTGCTTGTTGCAAACGCCGCCTGAAAGTCCTTTCAAGTTCTGGATCAAGGTCTAAAAGAAATTCTTTATCTCTGTTCCTGCTCATAAACAAACAGAAAATAAGAAAAGATGGGAATCTCTACGTCAGAGTGTAGAGAATTCCCAGTGAGATAACCTGTGTAAAAAAAATAAAATAAAAAATACTAAAAAAAATTAACTCAAAAATTCAAAAATTACTTATTAAAATAGAACAAAAATTTCGAATTGATTAGACCAATTAATTAATAAAAATTAAAATAGAAATAATTAGGGAACACCAAACTTAATTTTAGCAATTAAGAAAAAAATATATGATGCAAATTTTTGAAAAATAAAGACAAAAATCAAATGGAACTAATAAAATAAAAAAACGGAAATTAAAAGAAAGAACAATAACGTAAAAAAAATAAAACAAAAACGTAAATTTAAAATAAAAAGAATGTAAAAGAAAATTAAAAAAAGAGGATGAAAATAATAATGAATGTTTGTTTGTTTGTTATTTTTTATATTTTAAAAACTGAATAATAAAAATAAAAAGGAACAACGTACACAGGGGAGGGGGAATAGCAAATGAAACGAAAAAAAATGTAAAGAAAAAAGAAATAGAAAATAAAAATTAATAATACTAAAAAAATATAATTAAAGAAAAAATTATCTAATCTAAGCAATCAAATAACAAGTAGTTGTTAATCACAGTCAATCTCCGGCAACGGCGCCAAAAACTTAGTATTGAATTTATAACCCACAAACTAACCGACAAGTGCACCGGGTCGTACCAAGTAATACCTCAGGTGAGTGAGGGTCGATCCCACGAGGATTGATGGATCAAGCAACAATGGTTGAGTGATTGGCTTAGTCAGACAAACAGAAAAGAGTGTTTTGGTATTTAAAAGCATTAAACAGTAATTCAGAAATTAAAACAGCAAGCAGTTAATTGATGAGAATAATATACGGAGAAACAGTTAAGGTTTCAGAGATATCTATTTTCCGGATTGACTTTTCCTACTAACTATTTTAATCATGCAAGATTTAAGTCATGGAAAACTATATATGACTAAGCCTTAATTCCTTAGATCTTCTTAGTCTACTCTAACTTTCATCAATCGCCAATTCCTTGGTCACTTAATTCCAATTAGAGGATGAAGTTCAATTCTAGTTTATGTGCCACAAAAACTCTAATTATCCAAATATAAAAGGATTATATGTCACGTATCTCGTTAAGTCCAGATAATTAGAAGTTTAGGAGAAATTGTTTTTTCAGGCTGTTGTTCAAGTAAAGAGCTTTTCCAAGTTATACAAGAACTCAATTAGAACAAGGGTCATACTTCCGTTCCACCCAAATTCATAAGATAAAGAATGAAAATAATTCTTGAAATAGAAATCAATACATGAATTAAAATAGAAAAATAATAGTATCAATCCATACAATAGATAGAGCTCCTAACCTTAACAGTGGAGGTTTAGTTGCTCATGGTTCAGAGAGAAAACTAGGATTCTGGTAAACTGTAAATTGCGGAATGAGGTAGAAGAGAAGAGAGAGCCCGAAGGGCTGATTCTTTTTCCTTTATATCTAATCCTAATTAATGTAAAATATATGTTCTAAAACTAAAATAATATTTTTTCCTAATTATAAGTAAAATAAAAGTTAAATCAAAATTAATTTGATTGATCCGTGCAGGGCTTGAGGAACGTGGGGACCATTGGATTCATTAAGCTCCACGCTGAACTTGGCTTTTTCCAAGTTTAACGTGGAGAAGGCATCGTGGTCTTTAGCGTGTTCCTTTGAATCCACGCTGAACTTGGCTTTTTCCAAGTTCGGCGTGGAGAAGGCAGCGAGTGCTTCCCCGGGAGTTCTCAAATCCACGCTGAACTTGGCAGGAACCAAGTTCAACGTGGAGGATGCAGAGGTTGCTGGAGGAGAAATGTGCACTATTATATATCGTTGGAAAGCTCTAGAAGTTGTCTTTTCAATGCCACTGGAAATCTGGAATTGCGTCAATTGAACCTCTGTAACTCATGTTATTCCAGTTTGAGTGCAGGGAGGTCAGGATTGACAGCATCATTTGCTTTCTCCCTTTTCTGCTACAAAACTCCGTCAAATCCCTCCGAATGCTACCTGAAATAAATAGAATTGTGCACAACTCAAAGTAGCATCCATAGTGGCTAAAAGATATTTAAATTTTGATTAAACTTAGCAATTCAGGTACAAATTCAAAAGGAAAAGATAGATAAGATGCTCACGCATCATACACCATGGTAGCGAGGAAGGTCTTCACTCAAACAAAAAAAATAAATGGGAACAAAAAAAGGAGTCTGAGATTTGCATATACAAGAGAATGAATATTTGTTGAGGAATTTAAACCCCTGGGAACAAAGAACAATGGACGAGTCCAACGTGGCAGCAGAACACGACAAAAATTGTTCCATAAGACCTCCACTAACACCTTATCTAATGACCCTACGGAGCTGGTATTATGTTAACATTACCAATATTAAACCCATATAAATAAACAAAATCACCATAGTTCTGTAACATCTTAATAATCATGTTGCACCATGTGATGTCTGGAAAGCTTACAACCCTACTATTGATGCAACAATTCAGATAGTAGGGGTGGAATTATAGATAGAGTGGCCTTTCTAGGGTGCTCGTAAGGGTTATTTGCTACATACTCATTTCCGACTGAGATGAATATAAAATCACATTGTCTATAGATGATAATTGGCTGAAACAAATGAGTTTGGTTGTTAATTGAAATACAAAAAAAAAATTATTTTCGCAAAAAATAAATATAGTATTATATCCCGGATTATAAAAAAATAGATTCCGGGATACAATCCCATATTCATTTTTCTATGGCATTAAGAAGTTTTGTTTACTTTGTACCAGAAAACAAAGAGTTAACAAATTATTTTCACAAGAAAAATAACCACAGGATTGTATCCCGAATTATGAAAAAAAAAGATTCCGGGTTACAAACCCGAATTCATATCTTCTATGGCATTAAGAAGTTTTTTTTACTTCATACCTGAAAACAAATCTGAAAACAAATCCATACCATAGTATTTTTGCAAAAAAATAAATAAAGGATTTTATCCCAGATTAACAAAAGATAATAGATTCCGGGATATAGTCCCTGATTCATACTTGTGTGGCATTAACAAGTTTTGTTTACTTTGTACCAAAAAAAACCTTTAACAAAGTATTTTGGACAAGACAGAATGAATCTAGGATGTTATAAAAGAAAATTACATTCCGGGATACAATCCCAGATTCATGTTTTTCTGGCATTAAGAAGTGATGTTTAATTTATACCAGAAAACAAACCCTTAACAAATGAACCTAAGAGGCGATCTCCATAACGTTTGTATCGTGGTGTCCACCATTACTATCTCATTATCGAATCATATTAAATGATTAATATGAAGTTTATAAAATTAATATCCTTTCAATAGAAGTCAAATATAGTTTTTAACATTTGTCCAAAACAAAGCAACAGAACAAAAAGTTCAATGAGAAAGACAGGGACAGAGCAGTGCTAGCGACAACGATAGGGAGATTCTCTAGAGAGACAGACAGACAAAAAAGATGTAGGTGCACGGAGAGAATGACAGATAGACAGAGATAGAAATAGCAAGAGAGATAACAAGAGAGATAAACAAACTGAGAGAGACAAACAAATACACAACAAGGAGAAGATAGCGAGAGAGACAAGTGCCGAGAGACAAGCAGAGGAAGCGAGAGAGAATGGAATAAAGAGACGACTAGGGGAAAGAGACATACAAAAAAAGGAGACAAAAAGACAAAAAAGAAGACAGACAGATAGCAAGACAGAGATGACAGAGAGCAATAGAGAGTTACAGAGCGAGAGAGACAACCATAGTTTTGACAGAGAGAGATAGCGGCATAGAGAGCCAATGGAGATATAGACAAACTAAGAGACAGACAGATACACAAGCAGAAAAATAAATAGCAACAAATAGGTGAAGATACTTAGAGAGATAGACACAGACACAAAAAGAAAGGGACAGAAACACAGAAATAGCTAGAGAGAAAGAGAGACAGAGAGATACAACAAGACAAGTAAGCATTAAACGAGAATGGTACCAAAGGATGCTATTTGAGGTATGCTTGATATTACCATATCGTAATCTATTCACAGTACTCTCTCTTTAGGGATTTTCAGATAGGGGAGTTCCTATGGAGAGTAACTTTAGTGCCGATTGGTAAATATTCCATGTTGGAATATATTAGGTTAGGCATTTTTAATTTGGTAACAGTGTACATGGATTGTGAAAGTATGAACAACCTTATAATTTTAACTTTATAGATTAGAATATAAGTTACTTGTCCCAAATCTTTCATGAAGAATTGCTGATATAGCCAAATCTACGTATTTCGTAATGCTAGTGTTATAACTAAATAGACATTGTAATTGAAAGCACTCATGTCAAATCTATGCAAAACTAATCATAATACAGAAGCATATCTACATTCATAAAGGTGATTGAAGAGTTGTCTCCATCTCCCTCAATCAAAGTCTTTTGTATCTCTAATAGGATTGAATCACAACTATTCCATTGAAAAAAACGTACAAGATGCAAGATAGATATGCTCGGAACAAAAACCCTCTAAGTTGTACTTATACTTGACAATGGCTTCTGTAAAATTCTAAAACAACTTAAAGATGATTTTTTTTTTTAAAACACGAGTAAGATACAAAGACCAATTTTATTCTAATAACGTACAATTAGCCCTATAACGAGAGACTTAAAAATTAATCTTGGCGATTGTCATTAATTAATTTTGAATAATTTGCTTATGACTAGGAATAGTAACTTTATCTAGATAATATAAAATTATAAATTAAACTGCTTTCGTACTTTAGGATTTAGGTCTAGAGTTTAGGGTCATGTTCCATACAATGAAAAATCTTACACCATCAACTGATAGTGGTCTAGTGAACTTGCTCAATGTATTGGAATGAAAACAAACAACGTTGGCTTTCCATTCAAAATATGAATACATCTGATTTAAATTATTTAGAATCAACTGTGTAGTTACATTTTTAATTTAATTTTAGATTTTGTAATTTCATTATACAAAAATCAACACCACATTCAGCGTAACTCTTAGGACACGTTTCTTTACAGGAACAGGACACTGAGATAGAGATGCAGAGACATAAAATCATCTTTAGCAGATACAACATGGATAGAAACATTGTGTCAACAGACATAATTAGTGTATTTTGTGTCCATCCTGGTAAGAAGAACACACAGTCACTAACTAGCGACACAAGTTAATTTTCATTTTTTCTTGCACTTTATGAAATTTTTATAATGGTATTTTTTATTATTATATTTATCTTCCCAAATTTTTGGAATAGAAAAAAACTATTAATAAATTTAACTTCTGGGATTTATTCTACTTTATTACCAAATAAAATATAGAAACACTAATTATTTTTATATTTGTTCTTTGTGTCTTGTTCTTTAGTGTCTTATCTTTTTTCATTCTCAAAATAGAACACAGCCTTAGTGTTTGTATAGCAAAAATTTTTGTTTAATTTCGTAAAAGTTCAATAAATCTTCTTTGTTAGTCCCTTCCAAAGATAACGCAGTACCTAAAAATCTAGGTTTTTTCATGTATAATTTATATTTTTTTCATTGTTGTCAAGTAAAAATTCTGCCGAATCTAAAAAATAGACAGGATAGATGATAAATTTAGGATAACAATTTTTTATATGCAACTAAAAATTCTTTATTTTTTGGTTAAAATTTATACATTTTTACTTTTTTTTTTCACGTAAAAAGTTGCATTTGAAATGATATTTTTTTTTTTTTTCAAAATATGACCCTAAACTATTTCTAACACCAAATGTAGTTAGGTGTGGACATTGTCACAGGAAAAATGAAATTGCACTTGTTTAATTTAGGTCGACAAATTCTCGTTAATAAAATAAAATAATTTCTTAAATAAATAACTTAAGTTAATTATTTGTATTTATATTTTTTAAAACATTTACATATTTTTTTATTAATACGCATATCTTTATAAAATTTGAAATTCCGTTAAAAATTATATACCAATAAATCAATTATTTATAAATTTATTATAATAATTTGAATTAGAATAAATTGAAAATAACTTTAAGTTCAATTAATATAAATTCTATTATTTATAACAGGCCTGCTACACATCCATGTAATCATGTAACCAAGTTGGCCCAAATCCAAAACAACTAATGCGCTTCCCAGTATCATTAGATAAACGTGGCTTCCACGCACTCCATACAAACGAAATGATTACTTCATTCGCGCTTCATTATGAAGAAATGTTCCTTCTTCTTCAACACACACGAAAACGCTCCGTCTCTTCGAATCTCTCTCAAAATCACTCAAACTTCTATCACATTCTCTGCGAAAACCACTACTGGAAAAAAATCGGAAGAAGATTTTGCAAGCAACAACCAGAAATAAATGAAAACAGCAACAAAGACTACCAAAGGTATGAGAAAACTACTGTTCATCTGAAATCTTGCAATGTAGCGTTTCGCTTAGTTGCATTTTAGTTTTACTGGTTTGATTTGCTTCGTTTAGTAGATTGAACTATTGTGAATAATTTTTAAAGTATAACTAGGGCTTGGAATGAAATTTGTTGTTATTTTCATTCAATTCAGTATAACTAGGGCTTTAAGATATACGTTCTTGTTCTTATTAGTGTGGATATTTAACTAAAACTTTGTTACTATCTTCAGTACTTCTTTTGCATGGAAGAATACTATTGTTGTTGATTCAAAGTTGATAATCATTTATTAACCACATGAACGTTTTTCAGTTCGGTGGCCTTTGTAATTTTGGCTCTGTGCATGAATGAGTTTCGGTTCGGTAGGGTGTGGCATTTTAATTAACTTGATTAAGATATTCATGCTTCTGTTTATTGATGTATTAAATAAGTTTTGTTTAGGATAATTGAAATTAGAGAAAACTCTTTCACTTTGATAAGTCATACTACTGTAAAATTGTCTCATTATATTGGATAGATTTCAGCACGAATGGTAGTTGACCTTTATACTTAAAGAAAGATATCAAGTTTCAGTAAGAGTTTTTAAAGAAGCCAATCTGCGAATGTCATTTTGAAAGAACACCTAATTGATGAAATTTGAAAAACTTTTCTTAAGATAAATGTGCTTGTTCTTCTTTGTGTGGATAGTTTAACTAGATCTTTGAAAATGATTGTTACTATCTTCAGTACTTTTTTTGCATGGAGGAATACTATTCTTATTGATTGAAAGTTTATCATCATTTATTAACCACATGAACATTTTTCGGTTGGGTGACCTTTGTAATTTTGGTTCTGTGCATGAATGAGGTTTGGTTCGGTGGCTGTGGCATTTTAATTGACTTGATTAAGATATACTTGCTTGTACTTGTTGATGTATTCAATGAAGTATTGACCAAAATTTTTCATTACAGCAAAACACAATAAGAAAATGGCAACAATGAAGGAGAAGACACATTATAATGTGAGCAGATTGAATATATTTATCAGCTTTCATTCGAATAATATCTATTTTGTATTTTAAATATATCATCACATTCTGTTTCAAAACTTGCAGAAAATTCACTATTGAAGATGCCAAACAAAGGCAATAGCAATAGTGTACAGGGGAATGAGTCAAGAAAAGAAAGATATTGTGGAAGAAATGGGATTTGGTGCCTTGGCAAATGTCCTAGAAATGAATGTCTCTAACACCCTCTTGAAAGAATTGCTTGATCGCTTTGATGAAGAGAAAGGATACCTGAAAACTCTCCAGGGAAAAATATACATAACTCCTTGGAAAGTAGCAGTTGCCCTCGGCATAACCAACGGAGGTAATACATTTTCCACTTACTGCTTATTTTCAGTTCATTGGTGTCCAAAAAATTTAACTGACCTTTTTTGGCTGATTTTTGCTATTAAAATATTGTAGGAAATCGTTTTCCTGATAAGGTTGATTACAACAACCTGAATCCAACAGACAAGGAATGTACTAGATATGAGTGTAGAAGGGGAGGAAAACCGAAAAAAATTCAAGAGAACTTTCGTTGTCTTCATACAAAAGTACTTCTTACTCCCCACAACAGTAAGTGTGGCCTCCCCAATCCATAAGCCACCGATCTTTCACGTGGATAACATTTGGGAATGGGATTGGGCAAAGCATGTGCTCAACTTCTTGATAAAAGGAGTTGAAAACAAAAGAAAGGGGAAGAAACAGTCTGTTGATGGATGTATTTATGTATTAATGTTGATATATTTCCACGAAACCAAGTTTCCCCACTCGTTTACACCTAAATCTCCTCCTGCACCATGGGTGGCCCATTGGACAAGGGAAATGATGCTTCAATGGATTTCATTCGAAGCAACAGAACCATTGGTAAATACTCTACTAACATTCTCCCAAAAAATTGCTTTCAAATGCTTTTAAAATACTCTACCAACTAAATAAACTTCTGTTTTAGGTTATAATTAATTTATTTGTCCTACTTACAATTGTTCGTTTGTTGATTTGAATATTTCTGCATTATGAAACATTTTTCTTGATGATTAAATAGTTGTCATGTACTATTCACCATATGAATATTTTTTGGTTCGGTGGGATTGCTTCATTGGGTTCACCAGATTCTTAATGTGTTTTCTTAATGATTAAATAATTGAGTCTTTGTTTCTGTTGTAGGGACTTCTGTACAACAAAGGAAAAAAGAAAGAAAAAACAAAAACAAGAAACTTGGACAAGAAAGAAAATGGAAAAGAAATAAAAAAGAAAATTGTCGAGATAGATTCTTCTTCGGAAGAGGAAAGATTTTCCGAATCTGAAATCCAGTAAGTTTAATTTTTATATTGATTTCATTTAACTTGTATTTGCTTAAATTTGTTCTTATGTGATTGTTCTTATGTATTGCAGAGAAGAAGAAATAAAAAAAACCGAAACAAAAAAAACAACCACCGAAGGTGGTTAAAAAATAAACCAAAAAAATAAGGCCTGTGCCGATAGATTCAAAGAGCACAAGTGAATCTGAAAGCCAGTAAGTATAGCTTAATTTCTGTGAGCAAATGAATTAATTTCAGTTCGGTGAGCTTCTAATTTTCTTTTTTGTATTTTAATTCAATTCTGTTCGGTGGTGTCTGTCAGTTTGATTGACTTCATTGTTAGTGTCTTGTCTCCGGTATAAATTCAATGTGTTTGTCTGTATTCCAGAGAAAATGAAATCGAGAAAACACCCGTAATAAAAAGGAAACAACCGAAAAGGGTGGCAAAAACACAAGCCCAATCTGACAAGGAGTAAATTTCTTGAATCATATTTTCTTTTATTGATACTTACGTTCTAGGTTGCTTGACACTTAATTTATGAACTTTCAGAAATGAACAAGCAAAAGACAATGCTACGGAGAGAAGAAAACGAGCATTGGAGATGATAAGAGAAAAGATATCAAAAAAAAAAGAAATGATGGAGCTCAGTCAGCAAACATTGCTCCAGATCATTTTGACTCTCCACAGGCACAAAATGAATTCTTTCAAACGTAAGATTCAGTTTATTATTCCCGAGTTCTTTTTCTTTCTTTGCTTACTTTTGCTACAACATTTTCTAATTCCTCTAGATTCAATTACTAATATTTATTTAAACTTGCTTAAAGTGCCGACTGTAAATCTCAATAGTGAGCAACTCTTACAGACTCAAGGAAGCTATACACCTTCTATAAATGCCGCAAGCAATACCAGGTAAATTTGTTCACTGAATATTCTAATTTCGATTCGGTGGTTGCCCAAAAATAATGTTAATATATTTCTAGACCTCTGCTTTTAATCTTGTTTCTAATTTTAATTTGTTATCTTTTTTTTAGGAAAACAACCCCAGAAAGCACGGTTAAATATTTTAGAAAAAAGAAAATCTTCCCAAGAAAGACTTTTAAAACTCCAATAGTGTAAGTTAAAACTATTTATGTTACTCTTTTAGATTTAGGTAATAATTTTTGTTTAATTAATCACAAGGTTAATGTGTTTAAATGTCACTAGAGCTACACCTGATTCTGAGCTACAAATTGTTGAGTTTTGACAAGAAACTCGTTCTCAACCTTTGGAAGTGTGAGTTTTTCAATGTGAAAATTCCTATTTTTCAAAACAAATTCTAATTATTCAACATTAACTTTATCCTTGTTTACATTCCTTAGACATCCCCTTGCATTGTCTCTTCCAAGTTCTGTCCAGGAAGAGTTGATCAAAGATGACTTTATCTATGTCCCTCCACAAAATGAAACACAACAAACTTCTAATAATGAGTAAGTTAAAAAATATTTATTCACCATATGAATCTTGTTCAATGTTTACTGCTTATACATGGTTTAATTATAGTTCAGTTGAAACCAGAAATGAATTCAATGTATTTTTGTCTTTGGACTCTCTTCTGTTTATTGCAGTTGTCCTCCAGAACCGGAAAAGCAGGGTGTTACAGTGTCTCTTACAAGTTCTGTAATTGAAGAATTAATCAAAGATGACTATGTCTATGAAGTTTCTAATAAAGGGTAAGTTTTACTACTTATATAAATACTGATAATGTTTATTGCTTAGACATGGTTTAATTAGGTTTAGTTGAAACCAGAAATTAATTCAATGTAGTGTTGTCTATGGACTCTCTTCTGTTTCATATAGCTGTCCTCCAGAACACAAAAAGCAGGATGTTATGGTGTCACTTATGAGTTCTATTATTGAAGAGTTTTTCAAAGATGAAGATGTCTATGAAATTTCTGATGAAGAAGAACAGCAACAATCCCAAGAACCTCCGGTGGCATGGAAATTAGAAAAAGAAACTCTAATCTTGTCATCATTTGATAGGTATGTTACTTGCTTTTCTTTAATATCATTTTTCTTTAACAACATTTCGGTTCACTATAGGTTTAGATTTTGGTTCACTATTTGTTTAAATTTTGGTTCCCTGCAATGATTAAATATCATTTTTGTTTAATATCTTTGTTAAATATCTATCATCTTGCAGTGCTACTCAACCTAGGGAAAGGAAAGATGAAAAGCCTTCCTTTAACCTTGGGATAAGTCCACCAGTATCTCAACCACGTCAGACCTCTCAACTGAGTATTTCACAGCTTGAAATCTTGGAAGAGACGGTGGTAGATGCTGGAGTGAGAGCAGCATTAAACTTTGCTGAAGCAACAACTTCAGAACCAACCTTATAAGCTTCTGAAGTTTACAAAACCCCGAAGAAAAAGAAAAAAAAATCACAAATGAGTTCATTGAAAAGTGCTATCATTGGATGACACATGTGAAAAACACAAAAGATGGTAGCAATGAATATGATCCAATATTTGTCTTGAAACACGAGGCACTTTACGAGGGATTAAGAGAATATTTCATGTCTCTAAGGCCCAAAGAACAAGTGCATGCCACGGTAAATCCTTTGCCAAATTGCATTAACGTTAATGATTTTTCTAAACAATCTTATATAGTATATCTCATAAATTTTCATCTTGTAGGTGGTTTGTATATACAGCATGATTCTCAACAAAATAAAAGTTTGGCGGTATCAAGAACTAATATACATTGTGCCGCTGGATATTGTGGTAAGCTAAATTTCTTAATCACTGCTGATTGTTGTTTGGTAGAGTGGGACTGTTAATATTGATTCACATGATTGTTATGTGTTTTCTTGAGTTCTTTTGCATAAATAAAACTTTTCTCATGATAATTGAATGTTTTTCAAGTATTATTCAGCACATGAATTATTTTTGGTTCGGTTCATGAATTGTGTTGGGTTCAGTGCAAATGTGATTTAACTAATATTCTTTTTGCAGAATTTTATGTTGGGAACACATGGCGAGTCCTACATTGATAAAAGTACAAACAAGGCCTACCGGTTCGATATTGAACAGTATGCCCACCAACGCCAGTTTCTTGACAAAAGAAAACTTGCATCGCATCCATTTGTAAGTTGTAATTTCTAAAGGTTCTTTGATAATTCTCTTGTTTGCTATTGTTTTGACTGAAATATTTTATTATTTTCCCAAACTTCAGCTATTTGTGCCAATTTGCAATGGAGCGCATTGGTGGTTGTGGATTGCCGATGTGGAAAAAAATAAATTCTATGTGTTTGACCCTATCAATAAGCTACCAGAAAATATACCTGACTCCAGGAAGAAACTGAACAAATTTGCTGTAAGTTATTTTTTGTAAATTATTCAAATTATTCAGTAAATGAAAGGAGTTCGGTTGAGTGTTGTTGATTTATTTTTTTAATTCTTGCATACCTTTCAGGGATTAATAATTTCTCATATGAGAGTTTATGTTGGGGGGAACCATTAATGGAGGATGGACTAGGAGTAGAAGCAGAGTACATCCTACTAAATAGTCAACATACAGAGTAAGAATCATTCTCTTCTATAGTGCTATTTTTAATATGTTTTATTTTGTACACTATTAATCGTATTATACTCAATTCTTGCTTAGTTATGATTGTGGGATATACGTCATGAAATGGATTGAAACAATACATCCACAAAAGATCAGAAGTAGAAAGAGATATAAATATAGAGCTTGGACACAAGTTAGTACTTTCTAATTTATAAACTTCTTTCTTTTCTTATTTCAGTTGGGTTCATTTAAGATGTAACTAATTCCTTTCAATTGAAATGTAGGGAGAGATTGATAGCTTCAGGTACCAATATGGTCTGCACATTTTGTTGCATGAAATGAACAAAATTAGAGACCAAGTGATTTCGAAATTTGAAGCAATAAGACTCCCAAACCCATCTGTTGCCCTCTCCAGCCCTTATTGTAAATTCATATCTGGGAATTTAGATAATAAATAGCATATACTAGGATTGGCAGTTTGTAATTAACAATATTTTGTTTAACTTATTTAAAAAGCAAAAAATTCTTACTTCAAATGTATACATGTGAATATTAATCTAAATGTTAATGTTAATATTTATATTTGATTCAACATGGATTACTCATCTGAGATGTTAATTTATATATCTGATGAAACTGTCTAGCTGTTGTTTTATTCCAGGTTCTCAGTAATTGCAATGACTGTATTTACCAATACATTATGAACTCCTAAATAACACAGTGAACCGAAATTAATACACTGGGTGAACCAAAAGACGGAAACACACTGAACCCCTGAACCCTGAACCCTAAACCCTAAACACTTAAACCAGAATCTTGAACACTGAACCCTGAACCGATAAACCCTAAACCCCTAAAACCCTAAAAACCTAAACCCCAAAACCCTAAACCCCAAACCCCTAAAACCCTAAACCCTAAACCATAAACCCTAAAACCTAAACCCTAAACCCTGAATTCCTAAACCCTGAATCCTAAACCCTGAACCCCCTAAACCTTAAACCCCTAACCCTAAACCTTCAACCCTGAATGCTGAACAGTGAACCGAAATTGATACGCTTGGCGAACTGAAAGTTAGAAACACACTGAACCCCTAAACCCTGAACCGTAAACTCTAAAACCTGAACCCTGAACCACTAAACCCTAAACACTAAACACTAAACCCAGAACCCTAATCCCTAAACAATAAATGCAGAACCTTGAACACTGAACCCTGAAACCATAAACCCTAAACCCCTAAACCCTAAAACCCTAAACCATAAATCCTAAACACTAAACTCTAAACCCTAAACCCTGAACCCTAACTCCTGAACCCTAAACTCTAAACACTATATTCGTCTAATTATTTTTAGACTCCTTTCTGCATACCGAACCGAAAACATGCACATGGTGAATCAACTCTTTGATAATTACCGAACCGAAAAGTTACTCACATTTACTCACAGTTACATATTATCAATTCAATTCAATTCAATTCAGATATAGATCACCTCAGTCCATTCAATTCACTTCAAATAAATTACCAATTTCATTCCATTGAATTCGATTCAAAATTCAATAATCCAAAACTCATCAAATTGATGCGTTTCAGAAGAATTATCCAAATCGCACTCATTCAACTGATTTGAAGTTGATTCATTCATTATTTCAATTAAGAAGTGCATATCAAAGAAGAAAACGAAAAAGAAGATGAACGACGAAGCTAATTGCGTTGAAGTCAATCCAGATCCATAATGTAGAGAAGAAAAACGTGAAAGAGGAGAACAACGATTTTAATTAGGTTGAAGAAGAAGAAGAAGAAGAAGAACGCGAGAAAAGTTTACGTTGTATGAAAAGGTTTACGTTGAGAAAGGTTTACTTTGAGAAAGGTTGATCACGCAAAATAAGGATTACGTTATATACGTTATAAGAGGCGCGTGTAAAACAAACGAGTATGTGGGATGTGGAATGGAAGGTACTTGGGTACCATCCATATAATTTTTACATGGAAATAGAGCTTTTCCATATTTATAACAAAATTGAATTCAGTTAAACAATAAAAATCAAACAGATATTATCCAAATCATAATGAATTATATCAATTTTATTTTCTAAATCTATTTAAATCATACTACAAATATAATTTTATCTCATTTATACTTACAACAAAATAAGTTGAACGTCATTCTTAAATGTGTTTGCTTTGCAAACAACATTAATGAAAATCTTTTTACCACAATGCTATTGCATGACCAAATTAAAAAAACAAAAGAAAAGACACATAAGAAGAACAAAAACAAATACTTAGTTAAATTTAGCTGTAAAAATAATTTCTTAAACTAATATTTTTCAAAAATAATATAAATAATAAAAAAACATAAATATATTTTAAAAAATATATTTTTATACTTAAAAAAATGCCAAAAATAGAAAAATTTATAATTCAATAGAAATAAAAAATGCAAAAAAAGACGTGACAAATTTGCAAGTATTCCTTGGAAAAAAATTTATATTTAAGATTTTACTTGAAGAACATTCTAAATTTCTCCAACATTTAAGAGAAATTCCTACTAGACGTGTCCAAAAGAGACTCCTAACATCTAAGATTTTTTACAATGGACCAGTGATTGTTCTGTTCATATTATGGTTCTCAGGGTGCCACGGAAGGAAATTTTTCATAAAATCACACGAACCCTTGCACCTTTGTGATTAACATAACCATGCCGATGTTAATTTAACCTGTTTTTTCAAGGTACAACTAAGACATATATATATATATATATATTGGTTAACATACGAGCCTAAGCCCAAAGCAAAACAAAAGCAAGAATCAATAAACATTTGGGAATATCATCATATTTTGCTCATCCAAGCATGATCATTTTTACCCCTTCACCACTAGCATCATTGTTTTTTGGACACTCTTCAAAAACATCTTTTTACTTTATATGTTATCACTCTTCACAAAATGTTCAAAATTTTTGTTAGCAATTAATTGTCATGGCTTCCAAAATTCAACCAATCGATCAAAAAAAAAAACTTAACATTTTTTCAGTCCATCATCCAATAAAACTTAATCACATCATACGTTTATTCAATTTTGTTAAGTTGTTAACACTCTCTGGAATACAACACAAGACTGCTCCCCACCTGCGGCTGTCAGCCTTTCTATCAACTCACATATTTTACGAACACAGGGCTCCTGTGCACGCATCGTAACTGCGTCTCATCCACGTCGAATCTATACCTTTGGATGTCGAACTCTATCTATACCATATAACTTTTTTTTTATTTTCACTATTTTCATCGTATAATCAAACACAGAACATCTAAAATTTAAAATAGAATTATTTAAATTATTTAAAAAACTATGATAAAATTATCTAAATTAGTATTAGAGATTACAACCTCACAATCGATTTTATTAAAATTTTATAGATTTTGATATAATAATTATGGAATTTGATATTTTTTTACTTGAATCTTTTTTAATTTTTGTCAATATGATCCTAAGTCATTAATGTTGTGAAATAAATAACTAAAAAAGAGAAAATAAATCTAAAATAAAAAAATATAAATAGAAAACTCTATTATCAGTATTTACCAATATAATTAACTCAATATAATAGATATGATTCATATGTTTATTTAATATATGTAGTAATGTAAAGAGAAAAATTATTACTGTGTGTAAATTGTATCTGACGATACCTTCATTTATACATGTAATAAGATGCTTTCATTTTCAACTCTCATTAATTTGAATTCATCTTTGAAAAAGTGATTCTTTCAATGTTAACCGTCCAAGTCATAAATGGGTATCCATCTATTTGTTCTTATCACAATACTCTCCCTTGGATGTCCATTTAAGATTATACCTCGTTAAAACCTTACTAAAGAAAAATCCAATAGACAAAAACTTTAGTGAAAGAAAAAGAGTACAATATCCTTTGTGACGATGTCTGCTTCGTTAAAAACCTTGTCAAGAAAAATCCAATAGGGACAAAAACCTGGCCAAGAAAAAAAGAGTACAATCTCCCCCTCTTGCCGACATTATTTAATATCTCAAAATTGGCGCATCCCAATCTGATGTACCAATTTTTCAAAGGATGAATTTGGAAGTGACTTTGTAAATAAATCTACTAGATTATCGCTTGAGCGGATTTGTTGGGTATCAATTGTTCTTTGATTTTGAAGATCATGAGTGAAGAAGAATTTGGGAAAAATATACTTTATTCTATCACCTTTGACGTATCCATCTTTAAGTTGAGCAATGCATACTGTATTATCTTCAAACAGGACAGTTGGAGCTTTCTTATGATCAATCAGTCCACATAATGACAGAATATATTGGATCAAACTCCTGAGCCAAAAACACTCGCGACTAGCTCCATGTATTACTAGTATTTTAGCATGATTAGAGTATGTTGCTACAATCGTCTGTTTCGCGGACCTCCATGATGTAGCTATACCACCATATGTGAACAAGTATCCTGTTTGAGATCTCCCTTTGTATGGATAAAACAATCCTCTACATAGCCAACTAGTTGTGACTTAGATCCATATGGATAAAACAATCTCATATCAACTGTTCCAAGAAAATATTGAAAGATTTGTTTGATTTTATTCCAATGTCTTCTGGTTGGAGAAGAACTATACCTTGCTAGTAAATTCACAGCAAATGATATATCGGGTCGTGTATTATTAGCAAGATACATTAGTGCCTCAATGACACTGAGATATGGTACTTCAGTACCAAGGATATCTTCATTTTGTTCTTTAGAATGGAAATGATCTTTTTCCACATCCAAAGACCTTACAATTAATGGGGCACTTAATGGATGTGACTTATCCATATAAAATCTTTTCAAGATATTTTCTGTGTATGTTGTTTGATGAATAAAGATTCTATTTTTTATATGCTCGATCTGCAGGTCGAGACAAAATTTAGTCTTTCCAAGATCTTTCATCTCAAACTCTTCTTTTAGATCTTTTATAGTTGTTGGAATCTCTTCAGGGATTCCAATGATATTTAAATCATCAACATACACAACAATTATAATAAATCCAGATGCAGATTTCTTTATGAAAACACATGGGAAGATATCATCATTCTTGAATCCATTTTTGGCCAGATACTCAATAAGACGATTATACCATATTCGTCCATATTGCTTTAGACCATATAAAGATCTTTGTAATTTGACTGAGTATAACCCCTGTGAATATTCATTGGATGATTTAGATATCTTTAATCATTCGGGAGACTTTCATATAGATATCACGATCTAATAATCCGTATAAGTAGGCTGTTACCACATCCATTAAATGCATATGTAGTTTATAGTATGCGGATAAACTGACCAAATAACGCAATGTTATTGCATCCACTACAGGGGAATATATTTCTTCATAATTTATACCAAGTCTTTGTGAAAAACCTTGTGCCACAAGTCGAGCTTTGTAGCGTACAACTTCAGTTTTCTCATTTCGTTTTCTCACAAATATCCATCTGTATCCAACAGGTTTTACATCTTCTAGTGTACAGATTACAGGTCCAAAGACTTCATGTTTTGCAAGTGAGTCTAATTCAGCCTTCATAGCTTCTTCCCATTTTGGCCAATCATTCCTTTGTCGATATTCTTCGACTGTTCTTGACTCAAGATCCTTACTTTCATGCATGATATTTAATTCCACATTATATGCAAATATTTCATTGATAATTGTCTTATTTCGATCCTATTTTTTTCCTGTAAAGGCATAATTTATTGAGATCTCGTCATTTCACAATTTTCAAGTACCTGAACGTCTTCTGGCATCAAAACTATATCAGAATTTTGGACAACTGTAGGTATCTTTACTATATCTTTATCTTTTTCAACAGGAATAATATTTACTTCTTTTCTTTTTTGAAGATTTTTGTCTTTGAAACCGACAGGCCTACCACGCTTCTGACATGAATTTATTTTGGTGGCCATTTGTCCGACTGGGACATCAATTCAAATTGGAGCATTTTCAGCTGGTATATAAGATTTAGTTATCATTTTCATATCAGAAAATGCATCAGGCAATTCATTTGCTATTCTTTGCAAATGTATAATCTTTTGAACTTATAGTTCACATTGTCCTTATCAAGGATTTAAATGCATCAAGGATTTAAATGTATAATCTTTTTAGGAAGCTTATTATCTCCCCCTAATGTTGGAAATTTTGATTCATCAAAATGACAATCTGCAAATCGGATTTTAAATACATCTCCAGTTTGTATCTCAAGATACCTTACTATAGATGGAGAATCATATCCAACATATATCCCCAATTTTCTTTGGAGTCCCATTTTAGTACGTGAAAGTGGTGCAATAGGAACATATATCGCACACCCGAATATTCTCAAATGGGAAACATTTGGCTGCTGGCCAAAAGCTAATTGCATAGGAGAGAACTGATGGTAACTTGTTGGCCTCAAACGAATAAATGCTGCGGCATGTAAAATATCATGCCCCAAGCCGAGGTTGGGAGATTTGTTCTCATAAGTAAAGGACTAGCAATTAATTGGAGGCATTTAATAAGTGATTCTGCTAACCCATTTTGTGTATGAACATGAGTTACTGGATGTTCAACGCTTAACGCTTAGGAAGTAAATTCACCAACATTATCAAGACAAATTGTTTTAATTGGATTTTTTGGGAACTGTACTTTTAATCGAATAATTTGAACAAGTAATCTTGTAAACACCAGGTTGCGAAAAGACAATAAGCACACATGTGACTATCTCGAAGATGTATTTATTAGGATCATAAAATATCTAAAAGATCCACATGGTAGATGAATAGATCCACATATATCGCCTTGAATCCTTCCTAGAAATTCAGAAGACTCAAATCCAATATTTATTGGTGATGTCTTTAAAATTAGCTTTCTTTGAAAACATGCAGCACAATAAAATTCACTAGATTTAAGAATCTTCTGGCTTTTTTAGTGAATGTCCATGTGAGTTTTCAATAATTCTCCGCATCATGGTTGTTTTCATATGACCCAATCGATCATGCCAAATTATAAATTTATTTGGGCTAGTAAACTTCGAGTTTACAATGGCATGTGATTCACTTTTATATTATTTAAATACATTGAAAATAAAACTTAACAAAAAAATTTATATTATTTATTTACATGAGTACTTTAACAAACCCACATACTAAACTTTTTCTTCATTGATCAAATGGACAATATTTCTTTTAGGATTCTCAAAGAAATTAGATACTTCATAATGAGTGGTGTAATTTTTAGAAACATCATTTGAAACAAAATTCGTCTCATTTCCTTTATCATCATTTTTCAAGGATGCTTGATAAAGATCAACTAGGTGACTCGGGGTACGACAGGTACGCGACCAATGACCCTTTCTACCACAACAGAAATATTTATCCTCTATTGATTTATTTTGCTCATTATTTCTTTCTTTATCCCACTTCTGGTGAGATCCTTTCTTATGAACATAATTTTTCTTCCTCTCATAACTTTTCTTGTTACCAAAACCTTACCATTTACCTCTTCTGGGGTAATGATTTACCGTATTTGATTCAGGAAATGGGATGGCGCCAGTTGGGCACACTTCATGATTTGTTAATAGCAACTCATTGTTGCGTTCAGCAACAAGAAGGAAAGAAATTACCTCAGAATATTTTTTAAATTCTTTTTCTCAATAGTGCTGCTGTAAGAGCACATTCGAGGCATGGAAGGTCGAGAAAGTTTTTTCTAACATGTCATTGTCAGTTATCTTTTTTCTACATAATTTCATTCGTAAGGTAATTCGAAACATTGTTGAATTATATTTATTTATGAATTTAAAATTCTGTAGACGTAAGTACGTCTATTCATATCGGGTTTGAAGAAGCATCGCTGTTTTTTTTTTATGATTATTCTTTTTTTCAAGATTTTTCCACAGATCTGCAGGATCTTTTAGTGTGAGATATTTATTTTTCAATCCTTCGTCAATGTGACGATGAAAGAAGATCATGACTTTGGCTTTATCCTTTTGGAATGCATTATTTTCAGCCTTAATGGTATCTCCAAGATCCATTGAATCAAGATAGATTTCGGTATCTAGTATCCATGATAAGTAGTTGTTTCGATATTCAAGAGCATTAAATTCAAGATGAGAGAGTTTTGACATAATAAAAATTTATTATTTGAGTCTTCCTAAATGTTTATCAGAGTCTCGTGCTGATAACGTGTTGTGAAATAAATAACTAAGGAAGGGAAAATAAGTATAAAATAAAAAAATATAAATAGAAGACCCTATTATCAGTATTCACCAATATAATTAACTCAATATAATATATACGATTCATATATTTATTTAATATATGTAGTAACGTAAAGAGAAAAAGAAGAATATTAACCGTATAAAAAAAGGAGGATTATTGTTATTGCTGTGTGTAAATTGCATCTATTTATACATGTAAGATGTCTTCATCTTCAACTCTCATTAATTTGAATTCATCTTTGAAAAAGTAATTCTTTCAATGTTAACCGCCCAAGTCATAAATAGATATCCATGTATTTGTTTTTATCACAATAATTAAATCTAATTTTTATGGTGTAACTAATATTTATATCTTTTATCAATATTATACAAATTAGCATTTATGGTCTTGTAATTTAAAATATGAAAAAAATTGATTAATTTTTTATAAGAAAAATAACCACTTGTACCGATAAAGTTTGTGAACACTGATAAAAGTACCAATCAAAGAAAGAAACTAACGTTATACCCATAAAATATAGATTATGTGTGACAAAAGTATCCAAATCATAAATTTTTGTTGACTTTTCAATAAAATTTTTAAATTATTCTGGCTCCACCATTTCCTTTTTGTCTTTCCCTTCCTATGCTTGTTCTTCACAAATCCACCGCCACTACCCTCACCCTCCTCAAAAAAATTATGGCCATTTAAGAATAAATTCACAAGAACAACTTTTTACTTTTAAGACAAACAAATGAGACATATTTATCATGTACTATTGTTTAGTTAGCCCTAAATTTTTTTGAAATTTAGTTGCTAGGAGTACATTTGATACAAATAAAAAACTTTTAAGACAAAATTAAAACAAAATATATATTATCCTAAAATTAACTATCACTAAAAAATTAAACTCTTTCACATGAAAATAATAACTTAAAAGCTTATTATGAGATTTTTTTTTTATCTACAGAAATTCTAAGAAATTCTAATCTTCATAGCCGATGGTGAATTTTGTTCCCTATGACTTTTTTGTAAAAATAGTTTGATTATATAAATCTTTTGTGCCATAATTTATAATATCACGATAAAACTGACATAATTTTAAAAGACTTATATTCCCGTAATATTATTACAGACAAAAACACTAGTTAACAATAAAGTTTGGCTAGACATGAATTCATCCAAATCAATTTAAGTTGGTATAGTGATTAGCTCACTAATCCGCTGAAGCAAGTGTTCGGAGATTTAAGGTTTGTTTGGATGTTGAAAAGAAAATGAAAGGAAAGAAAATAAGAAGAAAGAAAATAAGAGGAAAGAAAATGGAAAGAAAAGTTGAATTATTTGTGTGTTGTTTGGATGAATAGAAAATAAATGGAAAGAAAATAGAGAGAACATTTTCTTTTGTTTAGATGAAAAAAAAAAAGTGAGAAGAAAAAAAATCATAATAGTATAAAATTACATTAATACCCTTATCATAGAATAAAGTATAAATATTTTTATTTATTCATGTTTTATTATATTTTATAAATATTATAAAATATTATAATTTTATATATTTGATTTAAATTATTTATCTAATACATATAATATTTAAATATAAATTTTTATTATAATAATATATTAAAACTAAATTTATATTAATATTTGTTAATAATAATATAACTAAGGGTAGTATTGAAAATACAAAAATATAGCACTTTTCTTCTTGTTTTCTTGCTTGTGATGGAAAGAAAATTTTTTTAGTGGGACCCACAAAAATTTTTTTTCCTTCCTATTTCCTTTTATAACCAAACAAAGAAAAATATCATTTTCCATCCATTTTCTTTCTATTTATTGTCTTTCCACTCATTTTCTATTAAACCAAACAAAACATTAAATCTCGTCTTGTACGTGCAGCAACCTATTAGTCAGCAACAAATTCTTAAATAAAGTTCAGATTCGCAACGAATTAATCTTTGACCTATTATGTAGAAAACAAAAGACATGATTTCATCCTTACACAAAACAGAAATTCATGAAAAAAAAAATATAGAAAGAGAACAATCCAAAGCAACTAAACGGAGAAGGTAAAAAACAAATACAAAATTCAACAGTATGATACAATCATCTATGGTTACAGATTATAAATTTATACAATGATGAATACAAAAGCATGCTCTAGCATCACCAGCATTGGCCATTTTTCAAAAGAAAAACCACCTCTTTCGTCGTTGTCTCTGCAATGGTTGAGTGAGTATAGAAAATCACATCACTGCAACTAAAATAAAGAGCAAGATAGATTGTAGGGAAGGCGAAACACACAAATAAACATTTTTGAAAAATTATTTTATTTTAGAAAATTTCAAAGTAAAACTTTAGAATTTAGATAGCATTGAAGTTTCTGCATTTGAACATCTTTTGCACAAAAGCAAAATCACCCATCATTTAGTAAGACAGTGTAACATAGGAAGTTATAGTTGATTTTGCAAAAAAAAACCCACAATAAATCGGAGCGTTTTTGTGTGCGTGCGCATGCATGTAATCTTCATCATCAAATGAGAACAACATTCTTGACAGAATTTTGAGAGCCTATCCTATCCAAACATGCATAACATATATAAATGTGCCCGTGCGTGCGTGTGTGCATGAGAGAGAGAGAGAGAGAGACCTTATCCTGATTTTGTTGTGGTTTTAATAAAATAGGTTCAGAAAGAACTCCATTGCCTATATCCTGAATATATGGCTGCACCTTTTCCTCCAACATCTGATTCACCTGAAGATTGAGACCCATATACCAAAATAAGATGGTATTTGATAAATCATATACATGTTTATCGTTTCGCCATGAAGAAAACAAACAGGAAATTGAAAGACAAAAATGTCGAACCTTTTCCTGACGCCATTTAGTTTCCCACTGTGCATCCAAGATCTTATTGGAGATTTCTCTCTGTGCATTAAGAAGAACAGTCATTTCATAGAACTTCTCCGGATCTTTGAGATCCTCCTCACTCCAAGATGATGAACTCAATGGAAGATCCAGTTCCTGCCAATTCTTTCCAGTTAGTTATGCCCAATGGTGCCTACACCGATGCTAAAGAAACAAAACTGAAGAAGTTCCTTTGCCACCCTTTTTAAGTACTAAAAGATCAATGATATAGGAAACTGAGTAATGAGTTATATGCTCGTTCTAGTAAATTGAAAGGAGAAAACATTCAAAAAGTGAACTTAACAAAAGAAAATTCTAATTTGAGAAGGAGAAGACGGAAAAAAGTATTAGCGATAAAAAGAATTAAGAATAATTAGCAGAAGATGAATTTAGTGAGTACGGACACCCCAATTTGGCGGTCTTGGTGGAGGATCAAGCTTCATAACCTCTGACTCTAGAGCCTTCTTAGCTTTATAGAACGGAACATTTCTCACAATGATGGGATCATCCCTTGCCCTTTCAGGGTCTATAGATATCAAGGCCTGTGGTAACAGAAAGATCCCAAATTTAAAAAATAAAAGAAAAGGGTGTTAAATTGATTTAAATAAAATGCCAAGTAAATTTAGATTATATAGTTTCAACAATTTGAACAATACTAATTTCAGAAGCTTGGTATGTGCATAACCAAAGCTTCAATAAACAACCTGTGATGCAGTACAAGAAACCTACCTCCTGCAGGTACTCCCACCCTGGTTTCCTCTTGGCCACCACATCTCGGAGTTGATCATACTGCGTGGATTCCTAAGTTCACCACAAAAGGATCATTTAGAAAGGTATAATATAAAAATAAAGGTGATCATTTTGTGACTTATGTTTTCTCATCAAAAGCACATTTTCAAGTTCCAACATATATAGGTACAACTGTTCAAACTTAGTTTAACAAAATTGATTTGAATAAATTGGGCATTGCATGTGGCAACCAAGGAGATACAAAAGTAAAAACGATAATATATTGAAAACAACAGGTGGGGAAAGGAATAGATTAAGAGTTTAACTAAAAACAAAAAGGAAAACAACAACCTTGTACTGCCACCATATTTTCTGCTTCACTTCATCATCATAGGTAAATCCACCCATAATCTGAGGAAAGGTTAGCAGCCAAAATGCAGCAATACTTGGATCTTTCATGCTGTGCGTTATGTGCTGGGAATTGAAAACAATAAATAGTTAGGTTCGCATGTCAAGTAATGTAAATCAAACAATAATATGAACCTTATGCTTATGCATGACAAAAACATAACAAATGAAAGTATAAAGGCAGAGTATAACAAAACTAAAAAGATCAAGGGAGAACAAAGCTAATTATGGAAATATTAGTAGGGAAAACTATGATTATCAAATGCATTGCTTTAAGTAACCATAACATTCAGGACCAAGGGTTGCCTTTAGTTGTATATCCGAGTTAACTATGCTCATAATAACAATAACAAAGACAAACTCAGATATGAAATAATACTGACCTCAAATGGATAATCCATCTTTCTCAAGATATTATAAGCTTTCCATGGGGGCTCCATAATCTGCATAAACAAAGGGATGCTTGCTTAAAATTTGCAAGAACTAGTAAACTTTAATGGATACTAATAAATATGAAAGTATGAATCAGATAAGTCAACAATTAAAAGAAAACATAAGTTCTAAGAACCCCAGAATAAAGAAAGCAACTCACATCATCCGCTGAGATCCTCACTTGCAACTTGTTTTTGCACTCAGGACAGCTCATTACACCCTGGAGAATTAGTATAATGTTTAACCAAATATTACAGAACAAGAGGGTTACTAAACAAAGCATGGTGTGGTGCAGCTTATTTTTGAAATACTATTTTTTTTTTTTCAAAAAAAAAAAGTGGGATTCAGCTTATTAATGAAAAAGAAAGACAACCAGGAGATTGAGTCATACAGTTC
Source organism: Arachis hypogaea (assembly GCF_003086295.3). Classification (NCBI taxonomy): domain Eukaryota; kingdom Viridiplantae; phylum Streptophyta; class Magnoliopsida; order Fabales; family Fabaceae; genus Arachis; species Arachis hypogaea. The sequence continues at coordinate 25,441,837 of NC_092053.1, read as the reverse complement.
CATCACAACTTGGGCATTCTTTTGATGGTAATGGAATATGAAGATCCAAGGAGGATGGTAGATGCACTATTTCAGCGCGGTTGTCTGCAATAGCATCTGCTACAGATTCAGCAGTTGCTTTCTCTCCTCTGAAAGTAAATAAATTAAATAACAAGTTATGAGGTATTGATAAGTTGATGGATAGTTTTTTTTAATGAAATAAATAAAACTAAAAGATATGCCAAAAGGAACATATGTGGAAATAATATTACATCCAATTTCCTGTAAATATGAAAGACATCATCTTTTGAGATTGACAGCATATTTTGTCTTTGCATTTCCAAATATTAATATATTAATGCAATGTAACTTTGATGCATACAACTATACAAGTCAGCGTCCAACATTTATGAATTTCAGTGAACAGAGGCCTTCTAAAAGACCATTATAGAAAAACTCACTAATTTCAAATGAGTACATTACAATGCTATGTAAACTTGTATATGTTGGCAGCAGTTTATTACTTCAGAACATTCCTAGGGAAAAATAGATGAATAAAAAAAACAGAGAGTATTCTACTACAACTAGAACCTGAAATATATTCTTCTAGAATTATTTATTAAACATTTCAATAGGAGCACCAAAAGACACCACAGTTTAAATTGTGATACTATCTGCAAAGTTCAAATGGAGAGTAAGTTACCTCTTGAAGCTGCAATTCTTCACTTGATAGTGCACCCTCCCACTCCCTCGACACATGGTACACCGCAGGGCCTGCCATCCATTACATGTCCTACAGTTCCTGTTCTCGAGACAAAAATTTAGTTTAGAGTTCAACAAAATTTCATATTCAACACCGAACACTATTACGTTGTGCAGAGACATATTATGTATCCAAGTGAGGAAGGAACACCAAATAGCACCTTTGACATACGACCTTCTTCCCCAGGTCCAATGCAATGTCATATGTCCCCAAAGTAGCTACGGCCTGCAACAAATCCATGCAGTAACATTCATTGTCTAACTAACTAAGTGAAACCCCAAAGGCAATGCAGTTCTCATGAATATAAAATTTCGATAATCCAACTGACCAAACTACAAGCTTATGCAAAATGTTTCTGAATATCATAGAACCCGGTTGAATTTTCTTTATAATTGATATCACCATTTTTGTAATTAATCAATACTATAAACAGAAAAAACTTTCAGAAAACAAACAATTTGGTCCTGACCCCCCCCCCCTTATTTTTCTCTTCTCTTTCTCTTTTTTCTCATAAAATCATCCATATACAAGGTTATCAAACTTTAGAGTTCACCTAAACTCGTAGAGATTAGGTAAATTTGAATCATAAACCTCAACCAGTAAACTTTATGTTAAAGTCATAAACTCAAATTGGAGAGCTAAACTTATAAACAAGTTAACTCCGGAGTTCGATAAGCTTATCCTTAACAATAAAACAAAATCAAGAAAAAAAAAAGAATTAGCATCAAAACACACAAGCACGGAAATGGGGTCTCAAGAAAGCACGTGAATTTCCAGAAAAGCTTACGAATTTCGTAAAGGCAAGAAATTGCAATGCAAAAAAGGAGCAAAAAGGAGTAAGAAAGTGGAGGGTAGTTACGAAGACGGAAGCGTAGGAGAGCTTGGAGATGAGTTCTGGAACACCAAATCCACGGTGAGCAGAGCCAGCAATGCCGAATGCGAGAGTGAAAGGGGACAAGACAAGCTTGATGGGGAGATCGAAGAAGTCAATGATGTCTTGGCCATAGTGTTTGGTGAAGACCTTGTAGCGAACCCCAACGAACTTCTTCACTGCCTTCACAATACGGTCCTTCGACATGGCGATACCTCAGAAGAGTGAGCCAAGCACAGCATTGGCGCCAGAGACAAGACCCAAGAAGATAGACTTGCAGTGCAGAGGTTTTGGTTTCACTTTTAAGTTTTAACCTTTTCTTTTGTATTTAGCTTTTTGGGTGTTAATCGGATTCGATACGGATAGGGTTGTTGAAAAAATGGAAAGGGAGTTCGGAAAACTCAACCAAACAGGCTCATAGTTGACACTTACAGGCTTACAGCCCTATTCATATGTTCTTTGGTTGAATGGCCCATTTGATATAGTTATAAGTTATTAATGTTATAATTAAATCTTAACAAACCAACTTGGGTTGGTCGAGTGGTCAACTCATTCGTCCGTTTAAACAAGTATCAGAGGTTCGGTCAAGTTGAGAAATCCTATAGAAAACAAAAAAAAATAATATTATAGATAAAACTTTTACCAAAAAAAATTATTTGTGTTTAATGAATAATGATAATAAATGTGATACTAACCAAAATAATAAATAGTTGACGCAATTATTAAAAGCCATTAAATTTAAGTTTAGATATAAAAAGGATATTTGTATAATAAATTAAATTGTATATCCAATTTCTCTCATATCACATTATATAATAAATTTTGAATGAATTTATTTTTTTATATAATTTTTTCAAAAAAATACATAAATTCCTGATTTAATTTTTTTTTTTCTAAAGATAGGAGACTCAAATCCGCAACCTCTTAATTGAATATGAAAAAATTATGCCATTTGAGCTATAATAACACCCGCAAAAAAAATTATTTGTATCTTATTTTAAGAGTTATTCATTAATTGTGATTTTGTTTATCCTAGAAAATTTTACATTAGGTAATATCTGATTACATATTGCTAGATTAGTTTTATGTATTGAATCATGATTCAAATGCTCGTTATTATTATCTTAATCATCTTATAAATTTATCTATTCTATTATATAAAAATTTGATGTCTGCACTTAATGATGAAGCTGACGTGGCATATTTCGGAGAGTGTTTTCTGATTTAATTATTTTAACTCATTCAATACAATTTATTACTATGACATAATTATATCAGCTAATTGATTTGATTAGATATTTAAATATTAATATAATTTATTATAATATATATTACTTAATTAATTTTACTACATTAATTGTAATTTGTTATATTAGTTAATTAATTTATTCATCTATAAAGTCTGAAATAAAATAAATAATTTGTTATTTATTCTAATTGAATTCATTAAATTTAATTATACATTATATACAAATTTATAATAATTTATAAATTACTCTAATTTTTAATATTCAATAAAATAATTTGTAAATCACTTTATATTATATATGTATTAACAAAATATTATATATATTTTAATGTGTTAATTAAATATTATATACACACAGAAAAATAAATACAAAGATGATTTATATAATATTGATAATATTATATTAGCACGGTAATTTTTTTTTGTTTTGATATCATATAGTATTGATAATGATAATATTATTATATAGTATTATATAAACTTTCTAATATTAATATAGAAAATTAGAAAATTATTCCTTATGGCAATCATTCTTAGTGGAATAGTGTGTCCCTTATATAGTATTGATAATTATTACTTAATTTAAAGTAATTATATGTTGGTATCTTAAATTTAGACCCCAGATGACATAGACAAACTTCCGTATGCATATATCCTTTTATTCATGAGTAATGAGTTCAAGCCACAAATAGGGGTGGCAATGGGACGGGTAGGGGCGGGTTTTAGCCCTACCCGACCCCGCCCCGCCCTCCTTGCATTCCACTACTACTCGCCCCATCCCTACCCGTAGGTAGTAGGCACCTGTACCCTAACCCGCCCCCACGGGTATCCGCCCCGCCCCTATAAAAATTAAATGACATTTTATTTTTTACACATTTATTTATAAATTAAGATACAAACTTAAAATTTATAATTAAATTAAAATACAAACATAAGATTCATATAATATCAAATAACTTGAAATTTAAAAAGGTCCATACAATGTCAAATAACTTAATTAAAATACAAACATAAAGAAATTACATCGTTAAAATATTAAAAAGTCTTCAATCCTTATTCTTGATCACTTTTCACATCTTCATCATCATTAAAGGTTTGAAGATCAAGATTTAAACCTAAAAATCAAAAGAGATAGCAATTAATAAAATAATTACTATAATGTAAAAAATTAACATAAATGAATATTTAAGTAATATGTCACCTTTATTCCCTAAAGCTGCCCACAGCCAACTTTGGCCACACATTAAAGCTTCAATTATGCTTTCTTTGAGCTTTCCGCGATGAGGAGAAATCACACGACCACTTGTACTAAAAGCAGATTTAGAAGCAACAGTGGATACCGGAATGGCATATATATCCTTGGCTATTTTTGCCAAAACTTTAAATTTCATTTGATTGTTCTTCCACCATTTCAAAACATTAAAGTTAGGATCATTTGGAGGATGAATGTCCTCCTCAAGATAATGATCAAACTCAACATTCACACATAAACCCCTTGTCATCTTTCTTCTTTTAAGATACACCATATAATCATCACCCCCAAATATGCTTGTATTTCCACTTTCATCAACTTCTTTTGTACCAACATGTGACACATCAGAACTCATTTTTTGATTGTATTCATTAACCAACTCATTACACAACTGATGAATTCTGTCAACTTGCTTAGAACATTCTATTGGATCTGGATACATTTTTCCAAATTGAAATTCAACCCCAACCATCTTGTACCTAGGATCTAAAACAGCAGCAACACCCATAATGCCATGAATCTCATCCCAATACTTCTCAAATTTCTTCTTCATATTAGATGCCATATTAGCAATTAAAGAATTATTAGAAAGTTGTCATTCATCCAATGAGACTTTTATTTTACAAACCAGAGTAAAATAAAGATTGGCAGTCGGAAATTTAGAACCAGAAAACAGTTGAGTAACATCATAAAACAACTTCAATCTATCACATATTTCCTTGGCAAGTTCCCACTCCTCATTACTTGGCACAGTTTTATATTGGGGTTCCTTTTGTCTTAACCTAGGAAAGACAGCTCTATACAACAATGCAGTGTCTAACATCAAATAAGTTGAGTTCCACCTAGTCGGACAATCAAGAACCAATTTCTTAGTAAATGGAATCGCTGTTTTAGCACACCAACTCACAAAAGTTTCGTTCCTTTTCGGCGTTGCAGTCCAATACAATACACTACTACGAATCTTTTCAATACTTTCCTTAACTATACTCAAACCATCCTTCACAATCAAATTCAGTATATGAGCACAACAACGCATATGCAACAATTTACCCCCCAACATCAAGAATGAAGAATCTAGCCGCCCCAACAATTCATCTATCATAGCATCATTAGTAGAACAATTATCCAATGTAACAGTAGACAGTTTTCTATCAACATTCCATTCTAACAATATTTTCATCAATGTTTGAGTAAGAACTTCACTTGTATGGGGACAAGGAACATAACAAAAGCTGGAAAATAAAACAAACATGCATGCATTTTAGATGTCAACATACTAATACAACACAATATATAGAAGTTTATGAAGTACCTCAATAGGCGCATTTGCAACTTCCACGAACTATCGATATAGTGAGCTGTGACAACCATGTAACCTTTTTCTTGATTGGAAGTCTACATGTCGCTAGTTATTGCAACTCTGCTATCATTTTCATCTAGTTGAAGAGTTAGCTTCAGCTTCTCATCCCCAAACATCTTCAAGATGTCTTTCCTAACCGTGTTGTGACTAGGCATTTTAAATGTTGGTTGCATTGATGCAACCAATCGCCTCAGTCCATGGTGGTCCACACAACTCAAAGGATACTCATGCAGGATAATCATTTCGGCGACACACTTTCTTGTCTTTGAATGATCAAACACAAAGCCATCTTCATTTACTTTTTGCACATGTGCTTGTTTTGCTAGTGATTCAACAATTGATGATTGCCTTGAGTTCACCACTTTTATTCTTTTACAGTAGCGGTCCACATGGTTTCTCAATGACTTAGTACCATTCTTCGGATTTGCACTAAGCACACTCTTGCAAAATTTGCATTTTGCCTTCCATTCACCTTCAACTTTTAAACGATCAAAATACTCCCAATAAGCACTCTTAACATTAGCCTTATTGTCACCTTCAACAGGATTTGATCCTTCTGGATTTGAGGCATTATTATCCGTTGGTTGTGGAGTTTCTGAAGTTGGATTAGCGTTACTCTGAACTTCAACTTCAATATTGGTAGGAATATTATTGCTTTGTGTGTCTTCTCTAGCATTACTAGCCATGAAACTATCTTAACAAACCTACATTAAAAACACCTATATCAATAAAATCCTCCCAATAAATGCATAAAGATCAGAATGCATAAATGAAAGAGTAGAGAATCGGAAGTTTAAGCCACTAAGATAAGTAAACACAAATTGAAGTACACCAAAAATCATAATAAGCCACATAAACCACTTGACATAGTAATTGAACTATGCAGCAGGCAACCACAACCAGAACCAAAGCAAAATATTTTTTTTTCCTTAAAGCACAATAGTTGAATGAAGAAGATATAGCTTTATAAAATTTCCACTGAAATGCAAACAAACTAAAGGCAATTTGACCATGCAGCATGCATCAATTGAAAAAAGCAACATAATCTCAATTTTGTTTGTTATATTAATTTCATTCTTTAATAAATAACATAAAAATCCATCCATGCTATCATAAGATCAGCTCATTTCAATTAAGCATACAAGATTCTTCATGCAAAGAATGAAAGGGAAGAGTCATAACATGTATCTTGAGGGACAGAGAAACAAAACTGGAAGCTTAGCACTATAATTAAGTGAGTGATATGCAATACGAATATTAAAGAATGAAAAAAGCAACATAATCTGACAATTTTGTTTTAATTTTATCCAATCTTTTCAGTAAAATTATATTAATTGAAATTTAGTAGGATTTAAATAGAATAATAAATAAATTAAAATTTCAGAACAGAAACTCCTCATAAATTAAAAGACATTGCAGTCCCAAAAATCATGACAAAAAGTAGTTCAATTACAAGTATATTCATTGAGATACACAACTACTAAAGAAGAGTTTTCGAGATCACAAAAGAGAAAACACCACTCTTATATTAAAATTGGATCTGTTTACATTTATAGCTGTAAATGCTTGAGAGGTACAAATATGTTGGAAATTTAGAAATGTCTATACTGTATCTTATAGTATCATATAATGTCTCATATCATATCTTAAAATATTACATTATCAGTTTATCTCTTAGGATTCATGTTTATATTTCCTTATACTTCAGATTTGTTTCTTCATCTAAATAAGATTTGATTTTGTAATATTATTATAAATAGGGAATAGTGCTTTGTATTTTGTTTTTGTATCATAGCACAACATACTCAATTTGACCACACCTATATATTTTTATACTACTGATAGTCTTAATTTTCTCTTCTATTTTTCTGTTACTGCCTAAAGTCCATAATCTGAATATGGCATTACAGTGGTGTTATCTTTTGTGGTTTATGTGACTATTATGCTAGAGTTTCATACAAATTGATATACAATATTTAAATTCATCACTGGGCACATCAAAAAGGCTCAAATCAAAATTAACAAGCAATTGTATGAGAATATTGTGAAGACAAACTCTAGCATTAATTTGGCAAGCAATACCTCAATCACAAGAGAAAACAGTAAAAACTCTAACTAGTTAAACTCTAACCAAAACTATGAAATTAAAATTAATTAAAGCTACAGATGAGATATTGTGAAGGCAATCTCTAGGAGGGCAGCGCAGAGACAGGGAAACTTACCACTTGGAGGAAGACGGTGAGAAAGAGGGGTTCACTCAGTAGCTTTGGTAGTGCAGCAAGGAGCCAACGATGAGTAAATTTGAGGGTTCAGCAGGGCGACGACACGGCGCCAACAGGACGACAGCGCAGTGGCAGCGACTCAGTGACGGGCTCGACAGGACGGCAGCGCAGCGACGGCGACAAGCTCGGCGGAAGGCATGATGGCGCAGTGAAGGTCACTAGATCTGAGGTTCACTACGGAGAAGAAGAAGTGAATTTCCTTCCCTCTTCAGTCTTCTCCGCTAGGGTTCTTTGGGGAGGGTGAAACGCGTAAATGGAAAAATGAAATGAGTACAGTGTTAGGGTGGTGGCTGTAAGGATTAAGGAATAGAAACCCTAAAAACTTAAAATGGTATATATATATATATATATATATATATATATATATATATATATATATATGTACTCCGGGGCGGGTAGGGGCGGGTTTAGCCTGACCCCGACCCCGCCCCGCCCCGCTCTTCCACCCGTCCTGGTCAAAACCCGCCCCGTTCCGGGTCGGGTTTAAACCCGCCCCGACCGGGTTGGGGCGGGTCGGGTACCCGCGGGTTCGGGTCCTCCTGCCACCCCTAGCCACAAACACCAGATGACATAGACAAACATATAACAGCTGAGATTCCTGATGAAAATAAAAGGCCAAATCTACATGGAGCTGTTCAAAATTACATGGTACATTGTCCATGTGGTCCGTACAACAAAAATTCACCTTGCATGAAGAATGGATCCTGTTCAAAGTTCTATCCTAAAGAGTTTAGACAGCGAACACTCATTGATGAGGCCAGATTTCCCAAATAAAGGCGTACTGATAACGGTTGAACAGTGAAGAAAAGGGAATGTGTACTAGACAATAAGTTCATTGTTCCGTATAATCCAGAATTGTTGCTCAAGTTCGGGTGCCACATAAATATGGAATACACATGTCAAACAAGTTCTATTAAGTATCTGTTTAAGTATGTACACAAGGGTAATGACTGCGTAATAGCTACTCTATACAATGCTGGTGATTTGTCAGAAGCCACACAAGTTGTTGACGAAATTAGGAATTACTACAATTGTAGGTACATTTCGGCATGTGAGGCAGTCTGGCGTCTATTTGGATACGAAATCCAAGAGAAAGAACCATTTGTGATTAGACTTCCATTCCTTTTGGAGGATGAGCAACCTTTGGTTTATGGTGAAACTTCTAATGTGAATGATATCGTCGAAAGAGTAATATCTCATAAGTCCATGTTTTTGGGATGGATGGCGGCGAACATGTCATATCCCTATACTCGAAATCTAACTTATCCTGAGTTTCCAACCAAGTTTGTTTGGAAGGACGATTCTTCAAAATGGTTTCCTCGAAAGAAAGGCTTCGCAATTGGAAAGTTGACTCGTGTACCTGCAGGTAATGACGAGTTTATATTCAATTTTGATCTTACTTATTTAATGATTTAAATTTAAAATCTTAATAGCCTGTACCTCACGTCTATTTTATTCGATTTTTCTACACTAGAAAATAAATGTTCAAATAACTTTCAACAGTTATAATCTGTAGATTATACAATTTTTTATTTTTCTATATTTTTTAGGAAAATTATTCTTATGCGGATGTGTAGCTACATAATAATAAAAATAGCATAGCTTAATCCATTTAACAACTTAAAAGTGGGATTTTAACCAAGTTTTTTGCGGCAAATACTGAAGAATATTACCAACGACTTCTCTTGAATACTCAAAGAGGATGTATGAGTTTTCGAGATATAAAAACAATAGGAAGAACAATTTATGCTATGTATAGATATGCATGCTTCGTCCTTGAACTCTTCCAAGATGACAAAGAATTCATTGATGCAATTAAGGAAGCAAGCTCATGGGCCTCAGGATCATATGTTAGGAGGTTATTTGTCATTCTATTAACATCCAACAATATCTCAATAACAGAACATGTCTGGGATAGATGTTGGCATGAACTCTTAGATGATATTTTGTATCGACAGAGAGCCGTGATGAACATGAGGGGTGAGTTTTTATTAATTACAATGATAAAAGTTCTTTCTTATTGATCATTTTTAGTTTGATTGAATTTTTACAGTATAGTATAATATGCAGAGTTAACAATGTCAGATGATGAGATTAAGCAGTTGTGCTTAATGGATATAGACAAGATCTTACATTCCTATGGTAAAATCTTGAAAGACTATCTTCCTATGCCTTTAGCAACTGAAGTTGATAGTTCTTTGTTAACCGAAAGGGTTATTAGGGAAGAGCTAAACTTTAACAGGGATGATTTAAAGAAAAATACCTCAGACATGTTAGCCATCGCAACACCTAAGCAGAGATATGCATTCGATAAAATTGTTACAGCTATGTATTGTGATGAAAGGGGGTTTTTTCTTTGTGTATGGTCATGGGGATACTGGAAAAACATTTCTCTGGAATCTTATGTCTGCTGAGATTCACTCAAGGGGTGATATAGTGTTAAACGTTGCTTTGAGTGGTATTGCATCTTTACTTCTTCCCAATGGAAGAACGGCATACTCAAAGTTTAAAATACTGCTGAATATAACTGAGGATTCTGTATGTAACATCAAACCTGGTTCCCCTCAAGCAATGTTGCCGTTGAAAGCCAAACTTATACTTTGGGATGAGGCTCCAATGGTTAGTAGGTACTGCTATGAAGCGCTTGATAAATGCTTGGGTGATATCATGAGGTGTTCTCCAACATATAGCAAAGATTTACCCTTTGGAGGAAAAGTAGTTGTACTAGGTGGAGACTTTAGACAAATTCTTCCTGTCATTCCACGAGGACCGAGACAAGACATCGTTCATTCAACCGTGAATTCATCTTACCTTTGGAAGTTTTGTCAGGTGCTCAAACTAACAAAATACATGAGACTCTCTGTAGGGATGACTGCTTCAGATCAAGATGAGACAGAGCAATTTAATGAGTGGTTATTGAAAATTGGTGATGGTCTAATAGGTGACAATATGGATGGTGAATCTGAGATATGTCTTCTAGGAGATATTGCTATTCCTTCTTCAGACCAGGCATTTGATGAGTTGGTTCATTTTTCTTATCCAAATATTTTAGAAAATATGTCCTCAAAGGATTTTTTCAAAGCAAGAACTATACTGGCTCCCACACTAGACATCGTTGAAGAGGTCAACAACCATCTGATGGCTATCATTCCTGGAGGAAAAAAATTATATCTTAGTTCGGATTCCATTTGTATGGATGAAGGGAATATGGAGAGTCAACTAAATCTCTATAGTCCTGAATTACTGAATAGCATAAATTGCTCTGGTTTGCCTCCACATAAATTAATACTCAAGGTTGGTGTTTTGGTGATGTTACTGAGGAATATTGACAAATCTAGTGGTCTTTGTAATGGTACAAGGCTACAAGTTAGGAAGCTTGAAAATTATGTCATAGAATATGAAGTCTTAACGGGTAACAATGTTGGTCATATTGCTTTGATTCCAAGAATGAATATGGTACCAACAAATGAAACCGTCCCAGTTAGATTCCAACGAAGACAGTTTCCCATAATAGTATCGTTTGCCATGACAATTAATAAGTCTCAGGGACAAACTTTATCTCATGTTGGATTGTATTTGTCCAAACTAGTTTTTACACATGGCCAACTATATGTGGCACATTTAAGAGTTAAGAGTAAGAGAAGTTTAAAAGTTTTACTTATGAATCATGTAGGAATGTCTGCAAATTCAACCATCAATGTTGTTTATAGAGAAGTCTTTGAAAAAATAGTATTCTAATATAAATATTTTAATTTTATTTTAAATTATGTATCAGTGTATAATTATTTTACTTTAAAAATATAAAATAATTATTACTCACTTTTTTTGAGTTAAACTTTGATTTTGATAATAATTTTATAAATTTCTTAAAATAATAATTATTTTGTATTTTTGTTTTAAATATCAAAGCATATAATTTTTTTTTACTTTTATAAATTTTTCCGTGCGGGGTCATACACTAGACGCCAATTGAGACTTAAACTGTAGGATAATATTGGAACTTAAATTTAGACGCCAATTGACATTATATATTATATAGGTACCTAGAGTATATTAGAAGAGTATAATAAAAAAAATTATTCTGTGTAAATTTATTTTTTAGAAAATTGTTCCTATTGAACTATTTTATTTTTATTTTTTAAAAATATATTCAAATAATAAAAATCTGCAACAATAATTTACATTCAGTACAAAAATCTTAATGAAATTACTGTGAAAAAATGGATAAACAATTTTTTATTTAACGTAACTGATGAAAGAATTTTTTTAATAATAAACCTTTCTTTAGGAACAATATTGGAACTTAAATTTAGACACCAATTATCCTTATATTAAGTTTTATGTTATATTTAAGTAAAGTGAGAAGGATGCAAGAGAAGATGAATAAGAAAAGAAAAAAGTTTTTCTAGTATGCAGTAACAATAATCTGATATGATAGATAAGAGAGGAAAGAAATAATTATAGAAGTTCCGTGATTGTGTGAATTAATGAGATAAGAGAGAATATCAATGTATGTGATAAGAGAGTAGATGAGGTAGTGAAAGATTTTTAATGTGAAATAACTGATATATAGTGGGATAGATATTTAGGAAGGGTAATATTGGAAAAGAATTTTAGACACCAAACTCATGTATTGACATTATATATTGTTATAGATATTAGGTTTTATGTTATATTTAAGTAAAGTGAGAATGATGCAAGAGAAGATGAATAAGAAAAGAAAAAAATTTTTTTAGTATGTAGTAACAATAATCTGATATGATAGATAGTAAAAGAGGAAAGAGATAATTATAGAAGTTTCGTGATTATGTGAATTAATGAGATAAGAGAGAACTCAATGTATGTGATAAGAGAGTAAATGAGGTAGTGGAAGTTTTTAATGTGAAATAACTGACATATAGTGGGATAGATTATTAGGAAGGGCAAAATTAAAAAAAAATTTAGACACCAAACCCATGTATTAGCATTATATATTGTTATAAATTACTCTAGAAATTAAAATATAGTTCTAATCGAATTTGCAAAGAAATTAGAAGAAATACACAGAGATAAAAAAGAAAATATATAATAACTATATTGTAATTTATGTATATGTAAGATTAATTTATTTGCATAAAAATTCGCTTCTCTAAAATCATAGTAGAGTAATCAATTCTCCAATCTCTTGTAACGATTTTGGATAGCCAAAACAAAAGGACTTAAAGAATGAAAATCAATTAAATTTTGCAAAATACACCGTCACAATTATTTTTGAATTAACTTTCATTTCTATATGGATGAAATTCGTATTCAACATCAAATCCAATTCTAAAAGGATGTTCCAAAACTCGATAAATTTCCCTGTACAAATGTCCAAATTCGTATTATAGGCTACTAATTTTTTTTATAGTCCTTGAGAATTTCTCCACATGTCACCTTCTCCATCTTTTGTCACAGAGCCATCTGAATTAAGTTTAATGAATAGGGTTTAAGGACAGCCAATGTACATGTTTCTCTATGAAATTATCCATGTCCCTTTTCACCAGAGACAACTCAGTTTGGGTCATATGGTAGTCTTTGACCAAATAGAGAACTAGTTTATGAATCTTACTTTCATTAAAGCCATTATCTCTTTAAAAATGACCCCATTCCGATGAAACCATATTAAATTTATAATGCTAGCAAAAAGAAAAGATTACGAAACTCTTTTGATATGGGATTGAGAAGATAAATTTACTAATAACATAGGAACCAGGAATAATATTAAAAATTTACCTGAGACCAGCTTTCTGTGTATGCTCTTTCATGTCCTATATGCAATTTAGAAACACAGAGATTGTGGAGCAAAGATTCAGATGAAGATGTACAAATATTATATAAATTATTCAGAACTATATGTCTTCTGAAGTGGAGTTCATTAGTCAATAGCATCTTTTAGCAACTAACCAATAAAAACTCTAAATTTTATGAGGTACTTCAAGCCTCCAAATCTTAGGGAAAAGTTCGACTTTATAATCTTTCGAGAGTTAAAGTAGAGACTATAAGTCATTTCAATAGTAAACAAACTATTAAAGTTCGAGAGCCACACAACTACACATCTTCTCCCAAATCTGGCTTCGAGACCTTTAAGACAGTGAAATTGAGTTGCTGATCCTCTTCCAGAACATCTATAATGCACTCCAAATCCAGTCTATTTTCAGCAACATAATAAAAAACGCTCTTATCAAACATGTCTTCAGTGATATTGCTTTGAGAAAAAATAACAAAATTATGGACATCTGAGATTCAATAGTTTTTTCAAAAGTTAATGTTATTGTCAAAAACAACTCTCCAAACTAGATTTTTTTTTGCCACACTTAAAAATTGTCTTTTTAAGCATTTGAAGAGAAAGTCAGTTTCTTCGTAATTGAGATAAGGTTATTATAGGCATCAATTTAATCTTAAAAGATTGACCACCTTAATTTTTTTATTTTTTATAGTTTTATCTAATTCAATAAGTAGATTGATATTTGTTTAAGTTATCAAATAAATTGGTTGCTCGGCTAATTTAAATTACTTACAAAAGATCAAATGCATTAAATTAAATCTTTTTTATAATTGGATTAAGTACGATTTTAGTCTCTAAGATTTAACTCAAAAATTTTATTCGTTCCCAACCTTTTTTAACATTTAATTCGTTCCTAAGGTTTAACTTACTTTTAAATCGTCTTTCGGACAATTATATATTCAGTATCATCATCTCCATCACACCTTCAGAAGAGAGAGAGAAGCAGAGACTTAGAGACAGAAGCAGAAACTCAAAGAAAGAGAGAAGGAAGTCTCACCGTCGCCCTCGCCACACCTCGCCCTCGCCTTCACCTCACCGCGACGCACCGTCGTCGTCGGGGAGGTGGTGGTGGTGGTCGTGTTCCTCGCGTTTTCAGCATCACTACCGCGCCTCCCTTTCCCTTCCTTCTCTGCCCTCCGCCGTCCAGACTCTTGTAGAACATGGGTGAGCTAATAGAGAAATTCTAATTCCCTAATTCTCTTCCCTCCCTTCCCTTTCACCACAAACCCTAATTGGAGGAAGAACAAGATGTTTGTTATTTTTGTTAATGTCTAATTTTTTTTGTCAATGTTTGTTTTGATGATAATGATGATGATTTTTTTTTTGTTTGATGGTCTTGGTGATGAATTTCTATTTTGGTTTTAATTTATTTGAGGTTGTTGTTGAACGTTGAGTTTTCTTGTTGAATTGATGAACAAATGGTGATGGGGTGATAGTGGATAGAGTCAACAATTGTGGTGAGAAGAGAAAAATAAGTGTTTAACGGTGGTGGTAATAGTAACAGTGTGAAGAATAGATAATGATGGTAGTGAGAAGAAAGAGAGAGATATTTTTGTCATTTAAAAAATTAATCTATCCAAAAATGACGATTTTAAAATTACATTAAACTTTAGAGATGATTTTATATGCAAAAAATGTTAGAAACGAAATAAATTTTCGGTCTAAAACATAAGAACTAAAATCGTACTTAACCCTTTTTAATTAGATAATGATATACAACATTGAGACTAATTTAAAACTCTTGATTTTTCAAAATTAAATTAATACACAGGTTATTTTGTAAAAATTATTTTAACTATTAATATTACAAATTTAGATCAATAATGATATATATACTAAAATTAACTATCAATATAAAATACATATTTTTAGGGCAAATCACACATATAAACCAATTGGAGCCAGTTTTTACACAAATCTACCAAAGAGAAAAACGTGATAAGGATCTACCAGGAGGACATTTCTATGTAGTTCGAATTAACCTCATTCAAATTACACCAAACAATAGTAATTCAAATCACCAAAATTCGAATTTAATGTTACCATACTAATTCGAATTGGTACAATTCGAATAATGCATGCATGAAATCATCATAGTAATTCGAATTAAACCGATTCGAATTACACACACACACTAACCTACACTAGTTTGAATTGGTTTGATTCGAACTAGCAGCCGAATTCCACACCCATAGTAATTCGAAGCACACTGATTCGAATTACCCAAAGTTTAGCTACCCATGGTATTTCGAAATGCCCTCATTCGAATTACAATGGTTTGCCTATAAATAGAGTTTGAAAGAACCTTATTCGAACCACTATCCTGAATTTCTACCCCACCAAATCCCAGAGAAAAGTCTTTCCATACGACTCCAACAAAGGGTTGAACAGAATATTCAGCCGATAGGGGATAACCCGGACCGACTTTATCGTTTGGATGGAGTCGCTCGTATAGCTGGCGTCGTCAATGAAGAGGTTAGTGCGAACTTTTTCCTTTAAAATAGGATTTAATATTTTTTTTTATGTTTTTGCCCTTTATATATGTTAGAATGGTAGTCATTATTTAGCATTGTTAAGTTAGATAGGATTGTTATATAAGTGGTTATACTAATGATTTTTTAGTGATCACAAATTAAAAGGATAGAGTGAGAAGTAAGGACAACAGCGGGTGAAACTTTTTTGAAGAAAGTTTTTTTTTTTAACATGAATAGTAATCAGTAATCCAAATTATTAATTGTTCTTTTTTTAAGAAATATGATTTAAAGATATTTTGGTCAGTAGGCCCAGTTTGATGGATATATGGTGTTATTTTCCATCTTAACGCGTTACATTATTCGGTATTGTACATTAGTGAATGGTCGTGTACGAATATGTGCCTAGCTGAGAGACATTCTGGTACATTCTTTATGCAGTCTATTGATGTATTACGAGCATGCGACGACAGCAGGGTATGCGTCTTGATGAGAGGTACATTTCGTACTTGCAGATGGCCGGGTTGTACCATCTCGCAAGGCTCAACGAGAGATGGTTTAGGCTGGATGAGCCCCTGGTTAGTGCGTTCGTAGAGCGCTGGTGTTCGGAGACGCACACGTTTCATATGCCGTTTGGGGAGTGCACTATTACACTGCAGGACGTGGCGTACCAGTTAGGACTGCCGATCGATGGACGTTATGTTAGTGGTTGCCTAATAGATTTTCAGACGTACATAGAGGGTGGTCGGCCGGCTTGGGTGTGGTTTGAAGAGCTGCTGGGTGTATTACCTCCTGCGAACTGCATCCAGAAGTTTGCAATGAACTACAGCTGGTTCCAGGAGACATTTGGAGAGCTTCCTGACAGAGCCGATGAGCCCGTTGTTAGGAGGTATGCCCGGGCCTATATCATGATGCTGTTAGGGACTCAGCTATTTGCTGATAAGTTCGGCAATCGCATTCACATTAGGTGGCTCCCATACGTAGCTAGGCTTGAGGACATGGGTGGGTATAGTTGGGGATGAGCTGCTCTCTCGTGGTTATACAGGTGCATGTGTCGCGTGGCGAACAGGCACATGGTGAAGTTAGCCGGACTGCTACAGCTAATTTAGTATGGATCTCATGGCGATTTTCCGGATTCAGACCCGTTGGATATGATACGTTCAGCTGGCCTTTGGCCTCGAGGTACTATTATATTCAAAATGCTTTGATTGTTACAATTACGAGGTATTAGGTTCGTAAGATGCTAATATTTTATTCTATCATATGCAATATTGTTATTCTGTCTACATTTTTTCTATTATATTACTTGGTGTTAGTTTCATTTTGGGATAACCTGGTTGTGGGTTGCAGGTGGTTAGGTCACAACCCAACAGCGAGTGAGAAGGGACCTTGAGTTGCGACGTGGAGGCTCCGGATAGATCTCTTATAGGCTGGGGATGTAAGTATTTGAACCAGTCCTTTTAATTAAGATCTCCCTTAGAGGGACAAGGTTGCATAGCTAAACGATGACGTTTCATAACGTTTTGTATTCGTAGTTTATTTGGATGCCGTACAGCTCTCATGACGTTGTTCAGGTTGTGCATCCGGAGATATTGGAGCCTCGGCATACGGAGTTATGGAGGTCTGTCATGGCACTGATATATTTTGCTGTCGTAGAGTGGCACCAGATAGATCGGGTGCTGTCGCAGTTTTGTGGAGTACAGCCTCGACCCCAGGCCGCACCAGACATCGACTTCTTGATGTCGAAGATGGCAGAGGTGGTGATCGTTGGTTCCTGTACAGCTTGTAGTTTTGGCACCTTCATTGGGAGGGGCAGATAATGTGCTCCGGTTTGATGTTGTGCCAGACCCAGGTCCATCACATGATTTTTTGGATTGGTGGAGCCAGCATGGTAAGAGATTCGACGTGGCCAGACAAGTATGAGGTCTGTTGTATCGTTTTACCTCCCAAATATCCCTGCGCTGACGGAGACTGATCCTGATCAACCATGTGCACCCGTTCCCAAACTCAGTACACTTCCCAAGGTACTTGCGATAATCGGACTTCACCACTTTGTACTGTACCCCGCGTCTGATGCTATACGTCTTCACGCTTAACACAACCTCCTCTTTATCCTAAAATTGCTGGCCAACCTGAAACTCTGAAAGACCTCCCGTACCCTGGGTATCTCTGGCACCGAATCCAGTGGGTTCCCCAGGAACTCCCTCCTGTCTCATGGCATCCAAGTCCAAAGATGAAAAGTGCGGAGGGTACTGCTGAGTCCAGAGCTGGAACCACCGCCAACCCTAACTGGATTACTCACTGCAATGTCATCACCACTATCGTCGGCAATGATGTTCGGCTCCACGTCATCATCATCTGGCAATGCATCATCCATCCCAGCTGGTGCCCCACACTGTATTGTAGTCGGGGCCCTATTAACGATACCAACTTCTCCACCACCGCTGCGGTTGATATCAACAACGAACGATGGAGAGGCCACTTGCTTGTCCTGAGGTGCAATCACAGGCACGGAGGAAGATGCACCAACAGGTATCGAATTAGAACCGGCTACTGTACATGGAGTTTGGGTATTCCGGTTCGAACTACCGGAGCTAGAGACCACGTCAACCAGCTTGGCCAACAATTCTGGTGTCCTGACCTCGGGAAACTGCCGATGACAATGGAACATGACCTCCAAATCCTCGTCACTCCCTATGACAAACGAATCGTACTTCACGTCATCTCGCAGCACTGAGATCGGAATGCGATAGAATAACTTCTCAATCTGTTTCACGCCTTGCAGCCCAAGTTTCTGTATTATAGAATTCAGAAAATTAACGAAGCTCGTTGAAGGTTTCAGAAAAATACTGAGGGGGATCCTTATTAGCAAACTTCACACCAGAACAAGTTTTTTTCTTAATTGACCCTCTGTAATGCACCAGCACTAAAAAACTCTCCTCACTAGCCATTGTGTTTCACTCAAATGAGAGGAATTCACGTTTACACCATGCTTATACACGTCTGGAGATTCATAATTCGAATCAAACTAATTCGAATTATATATATAATTCGAAGGAGTCAAATTCGAACTACATGTCGAATTGCTTCTTTTATAATTCGAATCAATGTGATTCAAACTACATTAAACTCAGGTTGCATGCATAATTCGAATCTACCTGATTCGAACTACCTTCGAGTTCATGCATGCATAATTCGAATAGATCAAATTCGAATTACACTTCCTTGTTCGAATTATTTTTATTCGAATTACAGGAAACATGCTTTTGGGTGATCCATATTACGTTTTTGACTTTGGTCGAATCCTGTAATTTTTATCACCATTTGGTTTAATACTGTGATTTGTCCCATATTTTTATACACAAATATATAATAACTATTTTAACAATTGATTTTTGATAAAAAAATAACATTTTTGAATTTCAATATATGTAATTCACCGAACGTGCCAACGTGTTTTGGGCTTTGGAATATCACGTATGTGACTGTGATATTCTATTTTCTAAACTCACCCACTGACACTGAGCCAGTTATTCGATTTTTTTATATTACTATTATTATTATTATTATTTATTTATTTTTTTTAAATTTTTATGTTCAGCCTTTTTCATCTTTAAGACTTTTAACAGAAACACACACAAAGATTGCATTGTTTGTTTCTGTTGAATGTAGATAGCCACCATACCAACCTCAATCCACTCTCCATCTCTCTCTCTCTCTCTCTCTCTCTCTCTCTCTCTCTCTCTCTCTCTCTCTCTCTCTCTCTCTCTAGAATCCATGGCGGCAGCACCTGCAGTAACTGCCCTGAACGGGTTGAAGGTGACGCAAGCATACCTGGAAGGGAAGGCAGTTAAGGAAACAAAAGTTCTCATGGCCGAACTCTGCCGCCAATTCTATACCCTCGGATGGGTCTCTGGGACAGGTGGCAGCATCGCCTTCAAGGTCCACGATGACTCCATCCCCAAGTCTCACCAACTCATACTCATGTCCCCTTCTGGTTCGTATTATATTCCATCACTTTGCCTTTGTTGCCACTTTTAATTGATCGCTTTCTGTTTGTTAAAATGTCTAAGCTCTGCTTTTTGTGATCTCTTCTTGTTTCCATTCTTATCTGCTGTTGGAGTTTGTTTTTTAATAAATTAGTAAATTACATTTACTTTCTAACCAAATTATTATTCTAATCCTTTAAATGTTAGTTCACTAACGAAATTATGCTTCATTGGGTGCTAGTTTACCCACAAAATAGTGCTAACTTTGGGTGGATTTCTCAACCAAAAACCAATCTTTGAGGGATTATTTTGTTAGGAAACTAACCGTTCGGGAGTCAAAGTGGTAGTTTACTTGAGTTTCCCATTATATAAGACATGCATCCTGGTAGACATGTAAACTGATTCCCTTTAAAGTTTAGGTGATACTACAGTTGACATTTTGATAGAACTTCATAACAAAACCCCTTTAGGCATGACAAATGAAGAAGTATCATGTATAAACTGTCGTATTATTGCTTAGTCTTAAGAGAGACCAGTGTAATTTGCTCTTTGATTTTTGCTGCCCAATTCAAAGCATTGCTAGTGAAATTTCGGGTTTTGGCTAGTACCGCTCCTTAAAATGATGATTTCACTATTTGAACCCCCCCCCCCCCCCCCTTCCTCTCCCCCAAAACAAAAAAAACCCAAAAAAAATGTAACATTTGTGTGAAATTGTAATACATTTCTGCTAGGACCTTTATAGATTGCTGTTAGATTTTCATTTATATATATGACCAATGTGATGTCATTGTCCTGGATATCAATTCAATTTGGTTGGTGTTTAAGAATTAAATCTTCCTTGTTTGGCTGAAAAATGTGTACAGGTGTTCAGAAGGAAAGAATGGAACCGGAGGACATGTATGTATTGTCGCACAATGGATCAGTCTTGTCTGCCCCATCTGCCAAACCTTACCCACACAAGCCTCCCAAGTGTTCTGATTCTAGTCCAGTGTTCTTGAAGGTAGGGGCTAGTTTACACTCTATTAGCTGCTGTCCATAAAGCATGGACACACTATCATTGATATTAGATTACAAAACATGGCAACAACAAGGATTTGTAGTGCGCAGTTAATTATGGATACAACATAGGCCACACTTCTAAAATTTGAGGGGAAAAAGAGGGGGGGGGGGGGGGAGGGGGAGGAGGGGATAACATAAATTTTGGGTTTGTTGAAAATTTATAAGCAATTTCAAAGAATGATACAAGAACATATGGTGGCGATGAACCTCATAAATATGATTATGAGTAACAATCTTTTCCTAGATTTGAATACTATATATATCATACATGTCATATATGTGTCTATAATTTGTAAATTTTAGTGTATAATGTTCATTTTGTATCCCTTGTATGTGTAAATATATGTGTTACATATGTTATTGTAGTATCCAATATGCATACTGATCTTTTGACATTTCATAATGTTACTCGCTACTGGTTGTTGTATTATATGTGATAATTAATATGCAGGATCTAAATCTTATTATACTTTCAAAACAATATTTGCATTAGATGGTGTCACTTAGGTGTCTGAGTAAGTATCGACACAATATTAATTAACTGTAACATTCGGCTGATAAGTGCTTTCTATCAATTGCTAGACTCATGCCTAGAAACTTCTTTGCAATATCTGAATATTTTCATTTTTGACATAATTAATATTTGATATATTTCTTTTTTTCCTTTCCAGGCATATGAGTTACGTGATGCTGGGGCTGTTATTCACAGTCACGGGATAGAATCTTGTCTTGTAACAATGATCAATCCTCTATCAAAGGAATTTCGAGTATGTCTATATTGACATGGGTGCTTTTTCGTTTATTACTCTTGTGGGGTCAGGAGTCTTGGTACAAAATTATAATACGTGATTCTTGCTTATCAATTTATCTTTAAAGAGGCTTTGAGACTGGTAGTAGTGCATTAAGCTGAGTTGAAGAAACATCTGATTGTTGGGGAAAAGGTTAGTTGTGGAGTGCATTCTATGAAGGCAAAACTTTCTTGAAAGGAAAAGAGTCTCTCTATTGCACTTTGATAATTAAGTATATACCAAAGTTTAATTATAAAGCTCCAAAGAGGCATTCTATTTTCATTCTTTTGTGGTTTTTGCATCAAGGGTCGGAAGTTATTTGTTAGTGTTGTTATAGTTCATTATATAGTGCTCTGAGAAGACAAAGAATAAGTGGTTGAGGTTTCTCTTTTACATTGTATGTCCTCATTCCTTTTTCCCCCCTCTTCTTCTTTTTGTCTGATTCTGATGCTATCCACAAATGGCAGATCACTCACATGGAAATGATAAAAGGAATCAAGGGACATGGTTATTATGATGAACTTGTGGTCCCCATAATTGAGAACACGGCCTATGAATATGAGCTCACAGATTCTCTAGCTAAAGCTGTATGTTTCCTCGCAATAGTTCTGCACATATATATAGTATTGTATATATATATAAGTTGGAAAACCTAATGACTTCCCCGAAGTTCTGTCCTTTTTTTCCTCTCCAAAAAGACCACTTGTGATGTGGCATTGTTGTGCATTTCTTCCCATTGTGTAGATTGAAGCCTACCCAAAATCAACAGCAGTTCTTGTTCGCAACCATGGGGTATATGTTTGGGGAGATACATGGATCAGTGCTAAAACCCAGGTATGTGTTTTGTACTTTTATATATTCCACAGGAAGATTAATCTTAATTTATATACAAAGTCTAGCTATACTTTGTGCTGAGAAGTTCCATAACATATAAACACGCCAAAGCTTTTCATTCTTCTTCCAGACTGAGTGTTATCACTACCTCTTTGATGCTGCTATAAAACTTCACCAAATGGGATTAGACTGGTCCGCTCCAAACCATGGTCCAATACAAAGTGCAAGAAGTAGTCTAAGGATTGTCGGGGAGTCAAACTTTTCAGTTAAGGCAAAGAAAGATAATGGTGATATTGATCCATTCCCAGTGAGTGTGCATAAGGCTCCCTTTTTATTTAAAGATTTTGTTCACATATTCCAAACAAGATCCAATATCCTTGGTCAACAGGAACTACTTGTCTGCAGTTCGTAGGACGTTGGTAAAAATTATGCAGTTTTGGGTTCCTACCATTTCTAATTAAATTGCTGAATTTGGTCTCTACGACTATTTGGATTGCAGCGTTGCATTGTTCTCGACATTGAAGGAACTACTACACCCATATCATTTGTTTCAGAAGTTCTCTTTCCATATGCCCGTGATAATGTTGGTAGGCATCTATCTCTGACATATGATACTCCCGATACTCAAAATGATATCAAGTTGCTTCGTTCACAGGTAAAATTTTTGGACAGCTGTATGGTTAATGTGTTTATAATTTTATACTCCTCCAATTAGCATCTGTGGATCAGGCATTTAATATACATACTAATAAAAAACTGTGTTATGACACTGAAATGATATGTTAAGGATAGGGTTGGGATTTTTGTTTTAACTACATTCAAGTTTTTCCCCCCTCAATTGATTATACACTTTTTTAATTGTTTTTAAGCATAGAGTTAAATATTAGTGATCCATCAAAAGAGAAAAGAAATAAACAAGTTTCATGTGTAAATTGTATAGTAATAAAATAAAGTATTGAAGCCAGGGACCGTGCAACATCTTTCCCAGTGCAATTTGAGTCTCAAGCAAAAGATTGATAATAAGAATTGCTTAATTGGGATGTGGATATTTTATGCCTTTGTTGCATTCATATACTCTGGAATATTGACTTCTCTTTCTCTGGATAACAGGTTGAAAGTGACCTTGAACAAGGGGTTCCAGGTGCAGTGCCTATCCCCTCTGATGATGCTGGAAAAGAGGAAGTCATTGCTGCTCTAGTTGCTAATGTGGATGCCATGATCAAAGCTGATAGAAAGATCACTGCCTTGAAAGAGTTGCAGGTGGTTAAACCCAACATTTCTGGATTCTACTTTTGATGAAATTTATATTTGTAATATAGCTGACATTATTAAGCATTGCAGGGTCATATATGGCGAACTGGTTATGAGAAGGACGAACTGGAGGGAATAGTTTATGATGATGTACCAGAAGCCCTAGAAAAATGGCACGCCTTGGGCATAAAGGTTGCTTTTCATAATTCTGTATCTCTTTTTGATTCACATGTTAAGTTTCTGTATGCTATCATGGATGCTTGAGCAAGATGCCCGTTTTTGTAAATGATTTATACAATAACCATAGATTGAGATGCCCTTTAATCCTTTATTAGTCGAGATGCAGAATATATGCCGGCATACGATGCCTTTCAATAAATACCCCATTTACCTATACCCACTCTCTTCTTTCCTTTTCTCTAAGTGCCTATGGTAGGCCATTGGTTAAGGCATGAGTCCCCACAGAAGCACTCTTCTTCGGTAACTCTTGCTAGCCGCCCATCACATCCTATCACCTTTATCCTAAAGATTGTGCCATCCTTTTTTCTGTTCCTGTTCCTGTCACTTGTTGACTCACACATGCATATGAAACTATAGGCATAATATCAAGTTATCAAGGAATTTTCTTGAAGAGACAGTTCCCTCTTCAAGCAAT
Organism: Arachis hypogaea; assembly: GCF_003086295.3. Lineage (NCBI taxonomy): Eukaryota > Viridiplantae > Streptophyta > Magnoliopsida > Fabales > Fabaceae > Arachis > Arachis hypogaea. Next base: position 25,417,228 of record NC_092053.1, on the reverse strand, counting down.
TCAACCTTTGTGGTCCCTCCACTGAGGCACTTTCAGCTTAACCTGCCTGAGGCCCCATTGCTTTACTTGAGTGGACTATTCTTTTTGAATCCTAAATAGCCAGACATGTTATACCTGTCCATTTTATGTTTGGATATCCAGTTATCCACGATGCCCAAGTATATCAGATATTGAGATGCCTCTATACCAAACACCTCCTTTTTGTCTTCTTTCTGTTATTTTCTCTTTGGCTTGAATATGTTTTTGGTCCTGGTAAACATGTGATTTGATTATGGTACCTCTAGCCCTTTTTTTTGGGTCCATCTCTTTCCTTATCTTCCTTTTTTTGGCTTTTATTCCTTGTTATTATGATCATAAATTTTGATCATTATCAATATTTTGAAATTTGTATTTATTAGTTTGTAAAAATATCAAAAGCTTTGTTTTGGTCCTTGCAAATATATTTTAAATTTCTTTATGTTTTTATGATATCACAACTTAACATTCAATCAAGTTGACCTGTACACAATTTAATAAAGAAAAAGGGAGTGACCAAAAAAATAAAAAAAAAATAAATAGGGAGACCAAAATCGAAACGACACGTAATTGTAGGGACTAATGAGCATATTTGAATCTTGTCTCTTTTAATTGCAAATCCATTAAACTCAATTCTTTTTAGGACAAACCAATTCTTAGTTATCTAATGTTTGGCTTAGGGTGAAACATACAGAGCAATTAGATTTTGTATGAAGCTTTTACTTAATTTTGGAAAGGCATGTTGTCGTGCATTTTAATTTCTGTGTCTGATATTTGCACCAGGTATACATATATTCTAGTGGTAGCAGGTTGGCGCAAAGGCTAATATTTGGAAAAACTAACCATGGGGACCTAAGAAAATACTTATCTGGGTTTTTTGACACCACAGTGGGGTAATGCTTGTATTTAGGTTTCCCCTTGATGATTTCTGTTTAAAGATACCTGTATTCATTCAAAACTCTTTTCAGGAACAAAAAGGAGACACGTAGTTATGTTGAAATTTCTGAGTCACTTGGTGTCGATAAACCATCAGATATTTTATTTGTCACTGATGTCTATCAAGAAGCTACAGCTGCTAAGGGAGCAGGTATGAGCATTTTTCTTGAGTTATATTTTGTCCACAATTAGTATTAAACTTGTTACATTACTTATCATTTTCAGGTGATTAGTAAACATTTTTTATTGAAAAAATAATTGACCCGATATTTTAAAAATTTAAATTTTGATTTGCTGTCTATGTAGTATCTTAATCTTTATAAAAGTCGCTGGACAAGAAAGTAGCACAACACTTAGTATGTGGACAATGTAAAAAACTTTACACTGATGTTGGACCAATATTAAATAGCTATTTAAATTCTAAATAAAAATAAAATGCTTGATTTGGGAAATTTTAATTTCTTTACAAGTTATTTGCTCACTATTTTTTCCTAGGTTTGCTTAAGCTAGCTTCTTGCTGAGTTATTTAGGCAATGCATAAGTCTTAATTGTTTCATAAAATGTCATAAAGCTCAATATATTACCCCTGGATGATTTTTAGTAAGCTTTATATGCAAGTTAAGTTTGAGAGTATCTAATGAAGGTGTCACAATCAATTATAGCATTGTGGTTACTGGTCAGCTATGCAGCCTTTAGTCCACTTACTTAAACACACCATTTAGAGCGCATCATATATTGTATAATGTGGCATATTGATTTAGTCTTTCAAGCTAGTTCCAAGAAGGAAAAGGTAATTTACTTATATTACACATGACACCCTTTTCATATGCCCTAAATTTTATAGGTTTACAAATTGAGATGTGTAGTGTGTAATATCCTAAACACCACCAAAAATGGTTGTGGTACAAGAGTTTCTCTGAACTTCCCTAGGATCATAGAATCACAGATTACAGATTCACAGCTATATAAATAATATGACCAGATAAGAAACTGCTTTGTTATTGTAGATGGATTTATTCAGTTGATGATGTTTTCAGGTTTGGAGGCTGTCATTTCAATTCGACCCGGAAATGGACCCCTCCCTGAAAATCATGGATTCAAGACAATCAAATCATTTTCGGAGATCTAAATAGTAGCTGCACTCATGTGATCTATTAGGTCTTATGATAATTATGGGTATTGCAACCTTAACTTCTTAGAGTTGAAATAATGTATTATAGATTCTGTTTAACTTAGCCCGAGTCTTTGTACATCAAGTTGCAATGAGGCCTGAACATCCGTAACTTCCATCATATCTAATGAGATGTGATTTGGTTTTTATGTTCACTGATAATTGTCATTTAGCTAAAATTTACATAATAATATATTTGAATATAAATAGTAAAATATTATAGATGAAAATTATGGTTATATTTTTTCGCAAAGCTTTGTTAAAAAGTTGAGATAACTCTATCATGGGTACGAAGGGGTGTATCATGAAATTCGGATTTATTGGGTAAAAAAGGGTTTAAGCATAAAGTGTTGAATTTATATGCATGTAATAGTTTTTTGAAAGCGGATGTCACAAAACTATTGCGAAGATCAATGAAGATTGCAGGGGGAGATAAGAAGGTGATCGAGTTGCAAATCAAATATGAAAGAATAAGGAACTTTTGTTACTATTGTGGATTCTTGAGACATGAGGCTCGCGGATACAGCAAATACCTAGTGGATTCAGCGGCAGGGAAGGTTGAGGAAGAGAAATGAGGCCTTGGGTCAGAGCTGAATAATCTAGAAGGAGGGTCATCTCCCAAAAAGAGAACCAGAATCCAAATTCTGACCAGCAGCCAGAGAAGAAATACCAAAGAGATAGAAAGCCAACTTTGTTAAGCCTAATGAAAAGCTTTGCAAGTCTCTCGGTTAATGAGGCTAACACACGAAAAAGAGTTGAGGATAATGAGATGGAAAGTCAACCACATAATGAGGAGAGGAGGATTTTGGCCCTTGTTGATCAGCCAATTCAGGAAAAGCAATACAACTCTGAGAAAGCAGCACAGATGGAGAATAGAAAAGAAAATTCAGAACCGAATTTTAACTCAGACGGCATATTTTTCTTTAGTGTTTCGGCCAGTGCACCTGAAACTAAAGAAAAACACAAGTTGCGTTTGAAGTATATGGCAAGAAGAGGTAAACTGGATAATAAGGTGATACATGTTAAAAGGAGAACAGAGGAAAAGGAGGATATGACAGCATGTAAGAAGCATTGTTCGATAGAAACAAGTCAAACTAAGAAGGGTGAGGGTGCCGCCAATAATTGGCACCCAAGGATCCATGAAGATGACAATGTGGAACTGTCGGGATTTGGAGAAACCCCTTACCGTTCATAACATTAAAGAGATTGTTAAATCCCATTCTCCCGAAGTATTGTTTCTCTGTGAAACCAAAAACAATACCTCGCATGTGGAGAGAGTGATTAAGAATGTTGGTTTTTCGAATTTGTTTTGCATGGACCCGATTGGACAGGCAGGAGGGCTAATGGTTGCTTGGAAGGAGGAAATGAAGGTGCAAGTAAGAGCTTTTGACTCTTTTCTAGTGCACTTTGCATGGAAGGATGGTCAAAATACAAAAACATGGGAAGTTTTTGCTGTGCACCTCGACACAGATGAAGCTATTAGAGAAGCTCAGTTCGGACAGTTACTTCAGGTCATGGATAATTTGGGAGAGCATCGATTGATGGTAGGAGACTTCAATGCTATAAAGGCCCACCATGAGAAGGAGGGAGGGAGGATGAAATCAGCATAATCTATTCAGAAATTCAATAATTTTATTAATGAAGCTGAATTGGTGGATCTGGGATATGAAGGCAAAAAGTTCACATGGAGTAATAGGCAATTCGGAGGCAATTTCATTCAGGAAAGACTAGACAGAGCACTTGTTTCAATGGAATGGAAAGCAGAATATCCAAATGGGTTTGTGTCTCATTTGGATGGTACAGGATCTAAACACTGCCGCCCCTTGCTCATTAATTCAGAAAAGGAAGAAAGAAGGTCAAGAAGAAGATTCAGGTTCCAGGAGCGTTGGTGTGATAAAAAAGAGGTATCCAGAGTTGTTAAACATGCTTGGGACTTGGAAGTAGTGGGTTCACTCATATTCAGATTGGCTGTAAAACTAAAACATTGCAGGCATAAATTGTTTGAATGGCAAAAATCAGCAGCTTCAAACTCAAAACAACAGATCCAAAGTGTGCAGGGAAAATTGGAAGAAGAAAACGGAAAAAGAGCAACTGTAGATGGCACAGTAATAAGGATTTTGGAGGCTGAGTTAGAGGAGAACTTGGAGCAGGAAGAACGATTTTGGAAAGAAAAATCTCGGGTGCAATGGCTAAATTGGGGTGACAAAAACACAAAATTCTTTCACTCTAAATTTCAGTCAAGGTGCCAGAGGAATAAAATCCAAGAACTCGTTGATGACAGTGGTAATGTGGCCTCTGATAAGTAAGGTATTGTGGCTGTAGCTTAAGAATATTTTGTTAATCTATTTACTTCTGATAATCCAAGGGAACCTACGGAAGTTTTAGAAGAAATTCCTACGAAGGTGGATACTCGCACAAACCGAAGCTCACTAGAACAGTAACTGATAGTGAGATTAAAGCAGCAGTATTTTCTATTAATTCGTTTTTAGCTCCAGGAGATGATGGGTTCACATAAAAGTTTTTCCAATTTTATTGGGAGCTAATTAAGAAGGATGTAATTAGTGTAGTCAAGAGCTTCTTTTCAAGAGGTAAACTGTTGAAAGCTTTCAATCATACAAATATCTGCCTTATTCCGAAAACTAGAAATGCTAACACTATGAAGCACATTAGACCAATAAGCCTTAGTAGTGTTTTTGAAGGTTGTAGAAGGCTTAGAGAAGGAGGTTGAATCTATGGCCTTCTTTTACTTTAATGAATTAAGCCTTTACTTGCAAACTTTTACTTGGAATCTGTTTGAACTGTGCAGCGAAACTTTATGAGACAATTTCATTTTGTCTCATAAATATCAGAAAACAGAACTCAGAGAAGGAGAAGAAGAATAACACATGCATGTATCCTAGTTCAGTTGCCTTGTGCAATACAACCTACATCCAGTCTCCACCACAACTGTGGTGGAATTTCCACTATAGTTAAAGTATTACATACACCAATTTCTTAGGATTCACACAATCCTTTCTCTCTCAAGTTCTAACCTAATTTGACTTGGCTATGCTAATACCTAACTCTTTACTCTAAGTGCTAACCCAACTTAGAAAGGGGCACCTCACAGGTACAAGACACAAGACATAATAAATAACCTAAAGAAATCTGAAATCACTCTAAGCTTTTCTCTCAAGTGTTTCACTCGGCCTTTCATCACTCATAGGCTTTTTCTTGATTCCTCTCTTTCAGCCTTTTTCACTCAAGAAATTACAAAAAGATATACATAGAAAATAAAGTACGAACTGTAGAACATGAAGGAGATTGATGTATTAACAGCCTCTGTTGCTATAAGTTGAACCAGATTCAGTTAACTCTAATTAAGTTCTTCATCTTGGCGGAATGCTTCTTTAACTTAGAAACACTATCCAAAAGGTTGAACTCTTCACAGAGAAGCTCTTCAAACAAACTCAGATTCTGGTTCTCTCTCCTTGCTTCAGAAAAATGAAAATTTTCTTATTTGTACCTCTTTCAAAATTGCTGTCTTGATTTCTTCTGAGTCAACTCCTTGAGCTGTGTGCTTCTCAAGCTTGTCATTTCACTTTCTTCAATTATCCCCAAATTAGGGATTTCAATTTTGATTTTCTTGCTTGACCGAGGTCAACTGAGCAGCAAGGATTGTTGTTTAGTGATAAGCCCCAAATCCATACCATTAAGAATGTGCTTTGACTCCAAGTAACTTTGTGAACCATTGATTTACAGCAGCATAGATAAAAAATTTCTTTCTCTATTTATCCCAAATTAGAGTTGCAGAAATTTGGAGAAGAAGTAAAGAAAGTAAATTGCATGCAAATGGAAATAGATCACCTTTATCCTCTGACTTAGCTAAGCTTTCTTTGATTTGGGTGATTAGACATTAGCTTTTGTGATTTACTTTTCTCTTTCTTTCTTTTCTGGTGATTGAAGCAAGAAGAACGGAGCTCTCTCTCACTTTCTTTCTAATTTTGACCGAAGCAAGCATGTGAACAACAACTTTGGAAAGCTTCAGCTTGGTGGAGGCTTCTTGGACTTGGGTTGGATATGTTTCACCCAGCCCAAATGTTTTCTTTGCATTATTTTCTATGGGATTAGTTGGTTAGAAAACCCACCAACAATATTTTTGTTTCCTTACATTTGGGCTGCTGTTTCTTTTGACTTTGTGTAACACCCTAACTATCAAAATGTCACGCTTCCGGCTGCACCACTCTGATAGCTCGGGTATTACGACGACTCTTATAATATTTAATACTAAAATATGAGTCTGTTTAAATCTTAAACCGAATAATTCAAAAACATACATTCACACTTACAATATAAAGTACAATACTCACAGGAAATACATATATATTTACAAATACATATTAATTTAACAAGCATCTCATATCAAAATCCTATCCCTCTTACAAAACTTATAAAGTTAAAGACGAGGGAAACATAAATACTAAAAACAATATAAAAATATTGTCTAACAGAAAGAAATAATATCTTCCGAACTTCATCGTCTGTAACCTGAAAAAAAAAAAAAAAGACCTGTAGGGGAGTGAGAACATCATCCTCGAAAGGGTTCTCACTATAGGGTTGCAGAATTATTATAATAGGATACGCTAGATAAAATTGTTACAGTGATTAGTAACCACCTTATGCATCTTTTCAAAAGAAAAGGTTTACTATAAAAGAAAAATCTGAAATCTTTTCTGAAAGAGGAACTGTTCATTTCTTAAAAATTCAAAGGCCTTTCAAAAGGTTTATCTATGCCGAACCAAATTAGTTTTTCATACTGTTCCCAACCAGAAACATCAACCAGACATGACCTTCGGCCCACCTCATGATCAACCACGGCTCTAGGCCCAAACAACCTAAACAACCACCAATTACCACAGTCCAACAGAGTTTCAGTCGCAAACACAAATAGAAAAGTTCAAGCACAAACAAACAGTTACTGCAAGTAGAACAATTAGCAGTTAATCACAAGTAATCACAAAGGCAAACTAAGTACAATATGCACACCCAAACAATGTCACATAGATGCATATGATGAATGCCTGTCCTAGTAGCTGATGATATCATCTGTCGGTTATAAAGCCAACCCAACAAGTCCTGGTAGCTAACCATTGGATTGTCCCTCTGTCATGCATCCCCAACTCGAGTTATTCACAGTCATAATCATAATTCACATCCAACACCCTCACTGGTGTATATTCACGGGGGCGAGCTCATCCGGCCACACTTACAACATAGGGTCAGCAGAGTATCGAGTCTCAATCTGGAGCACGTGGTGGCTAGCCACTGCTTCTACCCAGGAAAACTCGTATCTCAGATAATTGGAAGTGCAACAATCACTTTATCAATGACCATTCATATTTATAATCAGCCATCCGGCTCATAACATATCCCATAACCAACCATGATTCATTATCATATATAGCAATTTTGGCTCATAACATAATAGCACTTCGACCATCCAACATCATGAAACTCATAAAATCATCATTCAAGCCATAAATCACTTTTCTCAAAGCACCTTTCTTTGAAAATCAAATTTTATTCATCTCAATCTTAAATTCAAAATCCGCATTCTCAAATCACTTCTAGCTTATAAGCCATCTTTCTCAAAAGAAATTTCCTCTTTCAAAACAAGCCACATTTCCACAACATCCTTCTAAAATTTCCAAACAATTCGGCAACTAGGCCAAATTAAAAATCTATTATGAAAGTTCCAAAAATCAATCATCCCAAAACTGAATTTGGTAATAGAAATTTCTCAGCAGAGTCTCAAGACTTTAGGGAAGGACAACCTATATCATTTTCTTAAAATTCATTGAAACTCTTAAAATCATAGATTCTTGGTTTAAGTAAATAAAAATAGAGTTTATTATAAAATCGAATCGTATAAAGTCATAAGTTCCAACCCAATCCAAAACCAATTCACTTGCAATGGAGGCAATCCATTTAAATCAAAACCACTTTCAGGTTCCTTCTTAAAACCAATTCTCCGACTTCTCCCAAAATGTCACAAATGCAATTATACAATCAAAAGTCCAATTTTCTTTAAAATCACTAAAAGCTCATCTGAACGAAATCCTTAAGTCTAACCGAAAGCAAAAGTCCTTTTCATATTAAAAATCAAAATCAGAACATAATACTTTCCTTCAGTGATTTAAAATGGTAAAATAATTCTTTTCTAAATAAATCGAACTCAAGACATATAGTTTACTTAAATAAATTAAACTAAAAATATAACTATTTTCTTAATAAATCAAATAATATAATTTCTCAAATCCAAACCTTTCTAAATAACTTTTCAAACAAAGTCTAAGATTTTTATAGAATTTTCGGCAGCACCTCCCCTAAAACTTGGACTTTGCCACCCGGTTCGGGTCCCAACCAAACCATTCCACAAACATTTTCAACAGTCCAAAATCCAAAATCAGTTCAAAAGCAAGCTAAATCCAACAGTCATCTCATTTTCATATCTCAAGGAAATCGTTTCAAGATCAAATCATTATCAACCGATTAAACTCATTTCCAAAACTTTAAAGAAACAGTTCAGCAACAATCCATTTATCAAAATCAACAATAATCCAATCAAGCATAAAATCATACTCATCCAAGCCAGCCAGGCAATACTTAAGACTTATACAATCACTAAAAAGTATATAATTCTCACATCAATATCCATTTATAACACTTCCAAAATAAAAACAATGGCTTTTTATAAAAACCCTACCTCAAAGTCGAACCCTTTAAAGTTAACGCGTCAAGAGTCCTCTTTCTATTCCTAACTCGCGGCAGCAACCTCAGTGATTCCAGGTAATATAAATAACGACAATCAAGGTTCACAGCAACGACGACTTATCTGATGTAAATTGGAATTAACGCGAAATGGATATTAAACGAAATTACAACATAATTGTCAATAAAGTACTGTGGTAAAAAGGAACGGAACCGAATAGTCTCACCGCGAGAAATGAAGCAAGATGACACCGCATTGACTCTTATTTTTAATCATACAATTTCCAAAACTCAACCCTGAGATATTAACATCGCAAAATTCTCAATAATTGAAAACGGAATACCAACACCGAGAGTTCAAAATAAAAGACACTTACGATAACAGCAGAACAAACGAGCCGCAATCCCAAACTGACCCACTAAAATGAAATGTGAATGTTGCACTTCCACTATCTGAGATACGAGTTTCCCTGGGTGAAAACAGTGGCTAGCCACCACGTGTTCCAGGTGGAGACTCGATACTCTGCTGACCCTATGTCGTAAGTGTGGCCGGACATTGTGAAAGTTTCGGATGAGCTTGCCCCCATGAATATACACAAGTGAGGGTGTTGGATATGAATTATGATTTATGTTGTGAATAACTCGAGTTGGGGATGCACGACAGAGGGATAGTCCAATGGTTAACTAACACGGGTCAAACAGCAGGCGAAAGCTCAAGAAGGACCGAGCTGGCTAGGAGTGATCACCGGGAATCTTGCGCAAAGAAAAAGGGAAAGAAGACGAAGATTACACCAAGGGGCAAAAGTTTCAAGAGGGGCCGGTATGCCACTTCACGTTCTCAACGCCGGAATAATGACCGAAGGAACGACAACCGTCAGGGTCCGAATTCAGAAAGGCAGATTAGTACTCAACTGGAAGACTTAAAGTATCGGAGATGCAAAAAGTATCATCCAAATAGACCATGCAGGGCTGGACTAGGTGTATGCTATACGTGCGGGAAGCCAGGGCATATAGATCGAGATTGTCCACACAGGGAACGCCGAGAGGCAGCCGAATCTGATTCTCAGACCCAAGGTAATTGCAAATTAGCAGTTGACTCTTTAACTACCTTGCATACCACTGACATGTAACATTCATTCGTGATGTATGACAAGTTTTGTTAATCGTGAAGCCCAAGTTGGCGATTAGTCGATGACTACTAATTGTTGAGACGGAGCAATATTTAGTTAACTTAGAGGAGTGACTAGGCTCTTGAAGGTTAAGAATTAGAGCGATGCAGTAGGAGAGGGTTGGATTATACCTAAGGGATTGAAAGTATTGAGAACTGTGCGGAGTTATTGCTCGAAACCTAATGACAGTGAACTACGAGGAAGAGGAATGGAACGGATTTAACCTTTAGTTGCTAATCGTTTGAGAGGCGAGTAAATATGAGACCAAATCGCTATTGCGAGAGAGTTTCCGAGAGAATCTTGAAGGTGTACCAAAACCCCATCTCAGAGAGAAAGTGAGTTTGTTATAGACTTAGTGTCAGAAGCCGGATCAGTTTTGATTGTACCGCAACCGAAGGCCCAATCATAATCGGTAGAACCTAGGATCGAGTTGAAGGGAGTATTAGAAGAGAAAACTGTCCGACTAAGTGTTTTCCTGTGAAGGGCACTAGTTATGCCAGTGAAGAAGGAAGATAACAACAGAAAGACTTATACGAGAGGGATTCGTCAACGCTTCTTCACAACCTGACTTAGCCTTTATTTTGAGACTTACATTGAAAATTCTACTTCAAATTTCTTCTTGAATCTTCAACAAATTATCAGGCGGAAGACTTTCGATAATCAACTTATTACAATTCACTATAACAACCAAACGTAATATCAACTTTATCAAATCATTCATATACCAGGGTGACAACCCAACTTAGCAGTCCAAATGTTCCCATAATCATTGCTCAAGCTCATTTCAATACCATAGTTGACTAGTCGGTATCACTCTCATCCTTAATTCTTAGTTCACATTTTCATCCACTTATAAAAGCTCTTTCAGCTTTTAGAGTTGATTATTCTCTCAATTTACTCAACACCTCTATGCCTTAACTGCGCATTTTAACCACACATTTTAAATACAATCGTAGCCGTTATTTGTAAATACCCCATGTGCGTTTCATTTGATGTAACAAAAATCTCCAGCGAAACACTCACATAGAGGTACAATTGTGTACTTGTTCTCAACTCACATGCAGTCAACTTTCATCGTAATCAATCACAAACTCAACCCTTACAATGCCATCAAACCAACTAGAATCAATCTTATCATAATCGAACATACTCGCTATCGCCCACGATTCCCAACTTCATCAATTCTTATCAATTGGTCATACAAAACATCTGTGGATTATCGCAAATATTTCACAAGCTTCTTGGCAATCTTAATGAATTGATCCTCCTTCCAATGCTACCTTTTACTTGTATGAGTCTTGTTTTTCCAGAATGAGCCTGAACTTATCCTGGTATAATCATCTAAATCCTTGAATCTTAGGGGCGTGTTACGAGTAGAGTTGTTTCCTTTTGGCAAACTTGCGTCCTCTTTGACATTAGCTGAGACTTACTTAATTTGATATGCCTTGTTCTCCTTATCACGGTTTTAATTTGAACCCTTTTCTTGAGATGCACCTTGAATTCTCCTCCTTGTGCATTTCGTTATTCACCTGCCACTTTTGTTTAATTACTATACAAGACATCTTTCTGAATTCTCATGAACACTGTTCATATTGATTGTTCATCTTTCGAGTTTAAACTCTGCTTAAGAATCAGTTCGAATCCAAATTAGCATCACGTATAACTTCTAGTTGTAACCGTCAAGATATTGGTCCCTTAGAGAGAGACTCCTAAATGCGGGAGATGAAGCCTGTATGTGTGCGATATCAAGAGGAGTTTTGGAGCCTTAATTCTTGCCGACCGTATTACCTGAAGTTACATTGACACGCTACGGTGCACCGTGTGTGTGGATGCCTGAAGGTGAAGAAACTTTCGAATCTTGAGAGGAAGATTAATCTCGGTACTAGTACTCACAACACTGGAACCTAATAAACCATTGAAACTACTACAGTGCAATATCGAAGGGGTTTGGATGCATGTGGAGACAACATCATCAAGCAGTGACAAACGCCTTTAGTAAGAAGACCCTGAGTGTTGTTGGAGAATGACTAAGGAGAAGGAATCGTTAAGTAAGGTTGTAGTCTAAAGCTGGATGTCGAGGCAGCAGCCAGAGATATCAAACTGAATCAGTTGTGAATTTTAAGGAGTTGTAAGGCCGAGAGTTTGGGATATGCAGTAAGAGGGTAAAGAGCTACTACTAATGTTAAAGCGAGTTGAACAAGGGAATCAAGTGTCTTAGGTTCTGAACTAATAACCAAACACGATTAGAAAAGATTAAGCGGAAATCGAGTTAAGGTTCTAACTGCACAAGCCGGCATAAAAGTTATGCAGACTACAGAGTGAACCTAGGGAGTTTAAAAGAGAAAGCCGTGTATTATTGAAAACTACTTCGGCGATCGGTAAGAGAAGAGCGATCGACCTAAAGGAGTTTATGGCGAGGACGATGGGCCATCTGAAGTGTTAGAACAATTTGATCCGGTTTAAATAAAAAAGGATATGAAGTTTCAAGTGACCCCAATAGGATTGATGACGTAAACATAAAGAACTCTGAGGAAAAGAAGTCTTATTAGAAAGGTGACTTGGAAATCAAGTCAGAATGGAGAAGCACACCGAAGGACTTGAATTAGAAATGGGGACAGACTACCCGCACCTATTTTCAAGTGACTGAATTCGAATTTTGTGGGTAAAATTTCCAATTAGGTGAGTAGAATGTAAAGCCCAGTTATTTAATAAGTAATTAACTCATAAATTAAAATTTATTCTAGAAAATTAAAAATGTGATTTTTATGGCTTAATATAATAAAAGAAATTAAAACGAGAATTTCGACACTAATTTTAAAGAATTTGGCCCAAGATTGGGCCGAACGGACCAAACTGGTTGGACCGGGCCTAAACTGGGCCCATGGCCCAACATATAAGAAGCCAAATTCAGCCTCCTTCCCCTTCATTTCACTTGAAACACGTTGAGGAGTAGCAGCAAACCTCAAACCCTAACTCATTTTTCAACTCAAATTTCAATTCTACATAACTTTTGATCCGGAGCTCCGATTGACGAGTCATTTGCAGCCACGCGTCGAGCTCATCGAGCTCTTCAATTATACCTAATCAAAACAGTAAGTAAATCGTATTTTTCTAGCTCCATTTCTGCTGGTATGTTAATTTCGAGTTTAAAGTTTGAGGAACTCAATTCCTTGATGATTTTCATGTTTTAGGAGTCCACTAGACTTGATTCCTTGTGGGTATTGCTTAAGGATCAGTGGGTAAAGGTAAGATATCTCAAACCCTAATGAAATTTCTGAATTTAGGCATTTGGGTATTGAGTTGTTGTATTTAGATATGGTAATTATAGTTTAGGTAGTGTGTATGTGAATGTTGATGCTTGTTGAAGCTTGTTGGTGATTTTGGAAGCTTGGAAGTGGAGTTGTGATGCTGGAAATCTGAGCTTGGTGGTGCTGGAGCCCCAAGAGCTTGAGGAAAAATGAAATTAAAAGTGTTCCGGGTTGAGCGGGGAATCGGCCAAGGTATGGTTTCGGTTTCCTGTATCTAAAATGTAATGTGGTGTGAAAACTTAGGCTAGAGACCCTAAGATAGGATTTGAACTATTGATGTTGTTGATTGATTGTGATAAATTGTGTTGTTATGCATGTGTTTAGTGGATTGTGGAATGTGATGTGGATTAAGTTGAAAATATGTGGGTAACGATAGAATGATTGTGAATGGTGATAATTGTTGGTAAGGCATGTGAAGTTGTATGTGATATGGATTGTTATGCTTGAATGTTGGTGAGATTTGGTGCCTTGTTGGTAAGTATGCTTGGGAGTGGGATATTGATATGTGCATATTTATGATGATTGATGAAATTGAATGTTTTTTTGGAAATTGAGGTAGGGAAGGATGATTATGAAATGAATTATTGAATTGAGATTGGTTAAATAGGGAAGAATTAGGGGGTTGAGAGTTGAATGAGGTTTGGAAATGATTTATGTTGGAATGGTTAAGTTTTGGTTGATTTTGAATGAAATTGGGAAGTGTATATTTTGGAAAATTGGAGGTTTATGAAGTTGGTAAAATGAAATTTTAGTGAAATTCAACGTATCATATCTCAAGCTATTGTTTTTGGAATTTGATGCTTTTTATATCAAAAGACAGATAATTTCACAAGATTTAAAATGGTTTAAATTTGGTGGAAATCTGGATTTTGTGGAAGGAGAGATGATCGTTGGAAGTTTGAACCAAAAATCTGAATTCTGCAACTTCTACAGAATTTGTGATTTCTGGTTTGTGTGCGCACGCACATCCCTATGAGGATGCACACCCCGTGAAATTTTGAACCTGTGCGCACGCACAGCCTTGTGCGTACGCACACGCGGGGGTAGGGCTACTGATGGGAGCGCCAGCACACCCTGTGCGCACACACAACCAATGAAGGTTTGCGAGCTGTGCGTACGCACAGACCTGTGCGCACGCACACGTTGGGAATGTCAACCTGTTGATGGCGCTAGCACACCTTGTGCGCGCACTCAACCCTGGAAATTTAACTTCCTGTGCATATGCACAAGCCTGTGCGTACGCACACTTTCTGAAACTGCTTCTGGGCGTGTGCACGCACACTCCTGTGCGTACGCACGCAGCCCTGATCTTTTCTAAAGCTTTTGTTTTCAAGTCTTTCGCATTCCCAAGAAGCTTGTAACCCTCCAAGATGTTATTTCACACTTATAAACCCCCAATTTCTCCCTTTAAATATTAGATCAATGTAGAATGCCTAGTGATTGAGAGGAAGCTAAGGAAGAGGGTACCTTGTGGATGAAGAAAAGGGGATATCATGAGAAGTTATGACTAATGATGAGGTTATGGGTTGTTGAGGAGGACGGTGGAGTGCTGTGTATATGATATAGGCCGAATGGCGGTGTGTAAAATATGAGCCGAATGGCTGTGTGTGATGATGGTTTATGACTGATTATGAGTTGTGATTTAAGCCGGATGGCAATGATAAATTGTGATTTATGGATGGAAATGAAAATGTGAATGTGAATGATTGTTTTAACTTGAGTCCTCTTTCTCGAAAGTGTGACCCCAGAGAGATGGTGGAAGGTGAGGATCCCCTTCCTTATTCCTCCGGGTATTGTAAAATCGCCCCCAGCGAGATGGTGGGAGGTTAGGATCCCCTCCTTGGTTCCTCCTGGGCTTATGAGAACGTACCTCCTGGGTAGATGCAAGGGTTGTGGCTTCGCCCCACTTGCTCCAGGTTGGTTAGTATAGAGGCTCCCCGGGTGGACGCAAGGGTTGTGGTTTCGCCCCACTTGTCTCGGATTATGATGAGTGATGATATGGTTAGAAGGAATGATTATGGACGGTGTATGGATGGATGTGAAATGATTATCTGAACACGAGTTTTCCTGGGTGAAAGCAGTGACTAGCCACCACGTGCTCCAGGTGGAGACTCGATACTCTGTTGACCCTATGTCGTAAGTGTGGCCGGACACTGTGAAAGGTCCGGATGAGCTCGCCCTCATGATAAACACCAAGAGTGGGTGTTGTATGATTATGATTATAATTATGATTATGAATATGTTATGATTGTGAATTACTCGAGTTGGGGATGCACGACAGAGGGACCGTCCAATGGTTAGTTACTAGGACTTGTCAGGTTGGCTCTATAACCGACAGATGAGACTCATCAGCCACTAGGACAGGCATACATCATATGCATCTATATGTCTTATTTGGACTGCCTAAATGATTGCATAACTAAATGCTACTTGATTATCTGCTATATTTGAATCCTATTTGTAATTTCTCTGTTT
This sequence comes from Arachis hypogaea, assembly GCF_003086295.3. NCBI lineage: Eukaryota > Viridiplantae > Streptophyta > Magnoliopsida > Fabales > Fabaceae > Arachis > Arachis hypogaea. Next base: position 25,401,404 of record NC_092053.1, on the reverse strand, counting down.
GTAATAATTGTGTTTGTTGCATTTGGTTCTGCTGGTGGTTGGGAGGTCCGGAGGAGTTGAAAAAGGGAGTTTTAGATAGTTCTGAAGACTCTTAGCTAGTTGCCTATTTTAATTTCATGGTTTAGTTACGTTTTAAGGTTTAGTTATCAGTTGAAAGTTCTAGGATTGCCTTCGGCTTTCCCAGGACATTACATGTTAGATATTTGGGCACTATTACCATGCTGAGAACCTCCAGTTCTCACCCATGTGGGTTTTGTAGTTTTCAGATGCAGGACAGGCGACACCTCGCTGAAGCATGCTGGAAGCTTCTGATGTTGTGAAGACTCTTTACCTTTTGGGTTTATTTTGGTTATTTGTATTTGTTTAGATACTTACTATCTCCAGCTATTATATGTATGCTATATTAATTCCTCTTAGAGATGATTTTGGAGACTTAGGTTTTGTCACTCTGTATTTTGGGGTTTTATTTTGGGTTTTTCTATATATCTATATATGTATATACACTTATTCGCTCGGGCCGGTTTATCTTCGCGAGCCGAGTCTTGAGTTTTGTTATATGTATTTTGGAACTCTTGGTTTATTAACTCCTTAGCTTGTTCTATCTTGCGCTGTCTGCTTTATCGCTTCGTGAGCGTTACGCTTTTCGATTTAACAATTTTTGTTTTATCCTTTCTTCAAAGGCTCCTAGTTATAAACCTTTTTCACTATATTATATATTAAATTTTTATTTTTAGAGGTCGTAGCGCCTCGCCACCTCTGTTTTATATCTTATATGTGAAGCTCTGTGTGGTAGGGTGTTTGGTGCACGAAATTACAATCACACTTTTGTAACTCCGCACAACTAACCAGCAAGTGCACTGGGTCGTCCAAGTAATACCTTACGTGAGTAAGGGTCGATCCCACGGAGATTTTCGGCTTGAAGCAAGCTATGGTTATCTTGTAACTCTTAGTCAGGATATCAATAGTTCTTAGATTTAATTGTAAAAAGTAAAAGAACATGAAATAAATACTTGTTATGCAGTAAAGAAGAACAGGTTGAGGCTTTGGAGATGCTTTGTCTTTTGAATCTCTGCTTTCCTACTATCTTTTTCTTCATGCACGCAAGGCTCCTTCCATGGCAAGCTTTATGTTGGGCATCACCGTTGTCAATGGCTACTTCCCGTCCTCTCAGTGAAAACATTCCAAATGCGCTGTCACCGCACGGCTAATCATCTGTCGGTTCTCGATCATGCTGGAATAGGATCCATTGATTCTTTTGCGTCTGTCACACGCCCAACAATTGCGAGTTTGAAGCTCGTCACATCCATCCCTTCCCGGATCCTACTCAGAATACCACAGACAAGGTTTAGACGTTCCGGATCTCAGGAATGGCCGCCAATAATTCTAGCTTATACCACAAAGGTTCCAATCTTAGATTAGAAACCCAAGAGATACACATTCAAGCTTGATTGCATGTAGAACGGAGGTGGTTGTCAGGCACGCGTTCATAGGTGAGAATGATGATGATTGTCACGGATCATCACATTCATCAGGTTAAAGAGCGAATGAATATCTTAGAATAGAAGCAAGCGTGATAGAATGGAAAACAGTAGTAATTGCATTAATTCATGAAGAACAGCAGAGCTCCTCACCCCCAACAATGGGGTTTAGAGACTCATGCCGTAGAAAATACAATAAGAAACATGTAGAATGTCATGAGGTACAATATGAATCACTGAAAGTAGTATTTATAGTAAACTAGTGACCTAGGGTTACAGAAAATGAGTAAGCTAGGGTGTTTATTGTAAAATTCCTCTTCCGGGGCCCACTTGGTGTGTGCTTGGGCTGAGCATTGAAGCTTTCATGTGTAGAGACATTTCTTGGAGTTAAACGCCAGCTTTTATGCCAGTTTGGGCGTTTAACTCCAGCTTTTGTGCCAGTTCTGGAGTTAAACGCCAGAATTCTTGAGCTGACTTGGAACGCCTGTTTGGGCCATCAAATCTCGGGCAAAGTATAGACTATTATATATTTCTGGAAAGCCCAAGATGTCTACCTTCCAACGCAATTGAGAGCGTGCCAATTGGGCTTCTGTAGCTCCAGAAAATCCACTTCGAGTGCAGGGAGGTCAGAATCCAACAGCATCTGCAGTCCTTTTTCAGCCTCTGAATCAGATTTTTGCTCAGGTCCCTCAATTTTAGCCAGAAAATACCTGAAATCACAGAAAAACACACAAACTCATAGTAAAGCCCAGAAAAGTGATTTTTATTTAAAAACTAATAAAAACATAATAAACACTAACTAAAATGTACTAAAAACATACTAAAAATAATACCAAAAAGCGTATAAATTATCCGCTCATTACAACACCAAACTTAAATTGTTGCTTGTCCCCAAGCAACTAAAAATCAAATAGGATAAAAAGAAGAGAATATACAATGAATTCCAAAAATATCTATGAAGATCAGTATTAATTAGATGAGCGGGGCTTTTAGCTTTTTGCCTTTGAACAGTTTTGGCATCTCACTTTGTCCTTTGAAGTTCAGAATGATTGGCTTCTATAGGAATTCAGAATCCAGATAGTGTTATTGATTCTCCTAGTTAAGTATGTTGATTCTTGAACACAGCTACTTTATGAGTCTTGGCCGTGACCCTAAGCACTTTGTATTCCAATATTACCACCGGATACATAAATGCCACAGACACATAACTGGGTGAACCTTTTTAGATTGTGACTCAGCTTTGCTAGAGTCCCCAATTAGAGGTGTCAAGAGCTCTTAAGCACACTCTTTTTGCTTTGGACCACGACTTTAACCGCTCAGTCTCAAGTTTTCACTTGACACCTTCACGCCACAAACACATGGTTAGGGACAGCTTGGTTTAGCCTGCTTAGGCCAGGATTTTATTCCTGTGGGCCCTCCTATCCATTGATGCTCAAAGCCTTGGATCCTTTTTATCACCCTTGCCTTTTGGTTTAAAGGGGTATTGGCTTTTTCAGCTTGCTTTTCTTTTTTTTTTCTTTGAGTAAAGTATCGTTTTTGTCCCCAACGTTTGGGGTAAGTTCTATTTGTGTCCCTAACGTTTAAATCGTCCTATTTATATCCTTAACGTTTATAAAAGTGATTCAATGTTATCCTACTATCAATTATACTAACAAATCAGATTATATTTTTCAATTATTCTCACTTGGATGTATTCATTCTCAAGTAGGTCTCACTTGAATAGTTGAATGTGTTCGATTTTAATATTATACACATTATTTGTGTTTAGATTCAATTATGTCCCTAGAAAAGTGAATTATGTAAATGTTATAGGAATTAGTTTCAACATTTGATGAGCTATTTTTCGGAGAAGATCATTAATTCTATCCCAGACATTTGTATTCTAACATCAAGAAGAGATTTTTAAAACTCATACTAAAGCGCTTATGATGTGTAATTGACGGCAGGATAACATTGAATCACTTTTACAAACGTTAGGGATACAAATAGGATGATTTAAACGTTAGAGACACAAATAGAATTTGCCCTAAATGTTGGGGACAAAAATGATACTTTACTCTTTTTCTTTTTTTTTTTTTTGCAAGCCTTCTATTCACTGCTTTTTCTTGCTTCAAGAATCAATTTTATGATTTTTCAGATTATCAAATAACATTTCTCCTTTTTCTTTCATTCTTTCAAGAGCCAACAATTTTAACATTCATAAACAATCAAATTCAAAAATATGCACTGTTCAAGCATTCATTCAGAAAGACAATAGTATTGCCACCACATCAAAATAATTAAACTGTTTTAAAATTCAAATTCATGTATTTCTTTTTCTTTTTCAATTAAGAACATTTTCCTTTTAAGAAAGGTGATGGATTCATAGGATATTCATAGCTTTAAGACATAAACTTTAATTTTATTGATTATGGAATAAAAATAAGACTCAAAAATAAATATAAAGGCAGACCCATAATACTAGAAGACAGAAAATTAAAAGCAGAAAAATGAATGACTCTTAAAATAGATTCTTAATAATAAAGGTTATCACAGAGTTAGGACTCAACAACCTTGATTTTGAGAAGTGGATGCTCCCTCTTTTTGTGGGGTGCTTGGTCCTTCAAGGGAGAGCTTCTGGCGCTTCAGCTCCTGTAGCTCGCGCCCCTGCTTCTCCTGTTCCTTTAGCAGCTTGCAGAGCATGCAGTTTTGATTCTGCTGTTCTTTCTTAAGTTGTTCCATAGCCTCCTGCAGCTTGGTAACAGATGCTTCTAAGCGGGTCCAGTAGTCAATTTCAGGAATTTCTGGGAGGAACTCCTGCGCCCTCTTTTTGATGGAGTTGTCTTACACTTGTCCTTCCATTGACTTCTTGGTGATTGGGTGTTCAATTGGGATGAATTCATCTACTCTCATCCTCACCCCAGCATCTTTACATAGCAGAGAAATTAAGCTTGGGTAGGCCAGTTTGGCTTCAGTGGAGTTCTTGTTTGCAATTGTGTAAATCTCACAAGAAATCAGATGATGAATCTCCACTTCTTTTCCAAGCATAATACAATGAATCATCACTGCTCTTTTGACAGTGACCTCAGAACGGTTGCTAGTAGGCAATATAGAACGCCCAATGAAGTCCAGCCAGCCTCTTGCAACTGGTTTGAGATCTCCTCTCTTGAGTTGGTTTGGGACACCTTTGGAATTGGTTATCCACTTAGTTCCAGGGAGGCATATGTCCTCTAGAACTTGATCCAACCCCTTATCTACTCTCACCATTCTCCTATTAAAGGATTCAGGATCATCTTGTAGTTGAGGTAGTTTGAAGACCTCTCTTATTTTGTCCAGATGGAAGTAAATAATTCTTCCTCTGACCATGGTTCTGTAGGTATGAAAGGCAGTTTCAGTCATTCTCTGCTTATCTGTCAGCCACAGATTTGAGTAGAATTTCTGAACCATGTTTCTTCCAACCTTTGTCTCAGAATTGGCTAGAATATCCCATCCTCTGTTTCGAATTTTCTCTTGGATTCCGGATATTCATCTTCTTTCAGATTGAATTTAACTTCCGGGATCACTGACCTCAGACCCATTATTTTGTAGTAATGGTCTGCATGTTCCTTAGTTAGGAATCTCTCTTGATTCCAAAGACTCTTTGGAGTATTCTCTTTCTTGCCTCTTGATTTGGTTTGTTTTCCCTTAGGTGCCATGATCTTGATGAGTCTTAGCTCAGTGATCACGGAAAAGCACACCAAACTTAGAGGTTTGCTTGCCCTCAAGCAAAAGAAAGGAAAGGGAAGAGAGAGGAGAAGATGTAAATTCGAATGGTGTAGAGGAGGGGATGGCCGAAACTATTTTTATAGGAGGAGGGGATGGCTTTCGAAAAATTTGAGAGATATATGAAAAGATATGGAAAGAATTTGAGAAGATATTTGAGTTTTTGAAGAAGATTTGGAAAGGATTTGAAAAAAATTTGAAAAATAATTTAGAAAATTATTGAATGATGAAAATTGAGGGTGAATGATGAAAGTTTGAAACATGTTTATGCAGAAAATTATGAGTCAAAACATGAAAATTAAAAAAAAAATTGAAGTTGGAAACAAAATCTCCTCCCCCTGCCTTTCTGGCATTAAACGCCCAGAATGGTATCCATTCTGGCGTTTAACGCCCAGTTGTTGGCCATTATGGGCGTTTAATGCCCAGCCAGGTACCCTGGCTGGCGTTAAATGCCAGAAACTCCTTTATCACTGGGCGTTTTTCTGAACGCCCAGGATGCTGCAATTCTGGCGTTAAACGCCCAGAATGGTACCCATTCTGGCGTTTAACGCCCAAAATGCCCCTTACTGGCGTTTTCTTGCCAACAAGCCCCTTTTCTCTGCTTTTTGCACTGAATCCTTCTGTAACTCTGTGAATTCCTTCAATTTTGATGATTAACCTTTGAAGAAAAATATATATCAAACTTCTACAAGTATTAACAAATAACTTGCTAATGGCTGGGTTGCATCCCAGCAAGCGCTTCTTTATTGTCTTTAGCTGGACCTTTACTGAGCTTCATTCAAGCCTCAGTTTTGAGCATTCTTGCTCAAAATTGCTTTCAAGATAATGTTTGATTCTCTGTCCATTGACAATGAACTTTTTGTCAGAATCAATATCTTGAAGCTCAACATATCCATATGGTGACACTCCTGTAATCACATATGGTCCCCTCCACCGGGATTTTAATTTCCCAGGGAATAATCTGAGCCTAGAGTTGAATAGTAGAACTTTTTGTCCTGGCTCAAAGACTCTGGATGAAAATTTCTTGTCATGCCACTTTTTTGCTTTTTCCTTATAAATTTTTGCATTTTCAAAAGCATTAAGTCTGAACTCTTCCAGCTCATTTAGCTGGAGCAATCTTTTCTCACCAGCTAACTTAGCATCCATGTTTAGGAATCTGGTTGCCCAGTAGGCTTTATGTTCCAGCTCCACGGGCAGATGACAAGCCTTGCCATACACAAGCTGGTATGGAGAGGTTCCTATAGGAGTCTTGAATGCTGTTCTGTATGCCCACAGAGCATCATCCAAGCTCTTTGCCCAATCCTTTCTACTGGCAATTACAGTCCATTCCAGGATTCTCTTTAATTCTCTATTAGAGACTTCAGCCTGCCCATTTGTCTGTGGATGATACGGAGTTGCTACTTTGTGGCTAATTCCATATCGAACCATAGCAGAGTAAAGCTGTTTATTGCAGAAATGGGTTCCCCGTCACTGATTAGTACTCTGGGAACACCAAATCTGCTGAAAATATGTTTCTAGAGGAACTTCAGCACAGTCTTGGTATCATTAGTGGGTGTGGTAATTGCTTCCACCCATTTAGATACGTAGTCTACTGCCACCAGAATGTAAGTGTTTGAGTATGATGGTGGAAAAGGACCCATGAAGTCAATACCCCATACATCAAACAACTCAATCTCTAAGATCCCTTGTTGAGGTATGGCATAACCATGAGGCAAGTTACCAGTTCTTTGGCAACTGTCACAGTTACGCACAAACTCTCGGGCATCTCTATAGAGAGTAGGCCAATAGAAGCCACATTGGAGGACTTTAGTGGCTGTTTGCTCACTTCCGAAATGTCCTCCATACTGTGATCCATGGCAATGCCACAGGATCTTCTGTGCCTCATCTCTAGGGACGCATCTGTGGATCATTCCGTCAGCACATCTCTTAAAGAGATATAGTTCATCCCATAAGTAGTACTTTGCATCAGAAATTAGTTTTTTCTTTTGCATCCTGTTGTACTCCTGGGGTATGAACCTCACAGCTTTATAATTTGCAATGTCTACAAACCATGGTGCCTCCTGAATAGCAAAGAGTTGCTCATTCGGAAAGGTCTCAGAGATCTCAATGGAAAGGAGGGACGCCCCAGCCACTGGTTCTAACCGGGACAGGTGATCAGCTACCTGGTTCTCTGTCCCTTTTCTGTCTCTTATTTCTATATCAAACTCTTGCAGAAGTAACACCCATCATATGAGCCTGGGTTTTGAATCCTGCTTTGTAAGTAGATATTTAAGAGCAGCATGGTCAGTATACACAATCACTTTTGATCCTACTAAATAGGATCTAAACTTGTCAATGGCATAAACCACTGCAAGCAGCTCTTTTTCTGTGGTTGTGTAATTCTTCTGTGCGTCATTTAGAACACGACTGGCATAGTAAATGACGTGCAGAAGCTTGTTATGCCTTTGTCCCAACACTGCGCCAATGGCATGGTCACTGGCATCACACATTAATTCGAATGGTAATGTCCAGTCAGGTGCAGAGATGACTGGTGCTGTGACCAGCTTGGCTTTCAGGGTTTCAAACGCCTGCAGACACTCTGTGTCAAACACAAATGGCGTGTCAGCAGCTAGCAGGTTGCTCAGAGGTTTTGCAATTTTTGAAAAATCCTTTATGAACCTCCTATAGAATCCTGCATGCCCCAGAAAGCTTCTGATTGCCTTTACATTGGCAGGTGGCGGTAATTTTTCAATTACCTCTACCTTGGCTTGATCTACCTCTATTCCCTTGCTTGAAATTTTGTGCCCAAGGACAATTCTTTCAGTTACCATAAAGTGACATTTTTCCCAGTTTAAGACCAGGTTAGTTTCTTAGCACCTTTTAAGGACAAGTGCTAGATGATCAAGAGAGGAGCTGAATGAGTCTCCAAATACTGAGAAGTCATCCATGAAGACTTCCAGGAACTTCTCTACCATATCAGAGAAAATAGAGAGCATGCACCTCTGAAAGATTGCAGGTGCATTGCAGAGACCAAAAGGCATTCTTCTGTAAGCAAATACTCCAGATGGACATGTGAATGCTGTTTTCTCTTGGTCTTGAGGATCCACTGCAATTTGGTTGTAGCCTGAATAGCCATCCAAAAAGCAGTAGTATTCATGACCTGCTAGTCTTTCTAGCATTTGGTCTATGAATGGTAAAGGAAAATGATCCTTTCTGGTGGCTGTATTGAGCCTTCTGTAATCAATACACATATGCCACCCTATAATTGTTCTTGTGGGAACCAGTTCATTCTTTTCATTATGAACCACTGTCATGCCTCCTTTCTTGGGGACAACTTGGACAGGGCTCACCCAGGGGCTATCAGAAATAGGATAAATAATCCCAGCCTCTAGCAACTTAGTGACCTCTTTCTGCACCACTTCCTTCATGGCTGGATTTAGCCGCCTCTGTGGTTGAACCACTGGCTTAGCATCATCCTCCAATAGGATCTTGTGCATACATCTTGCTGGGCTAATGCCCTTAAGATCACTTATGGACCACCCAAGAGCTGTCTTGTGTGTCTTTAGCACTTGAATTAGTGCTTTCTCTTCTTGTGGATTTAAAGCAGAGCTTATAATCACTGGAAAAGTATCATCTTCTCCCAGAAATGCATATTTCAGGGATGGTGGTAATGGTTTGAGCTCGGGTTTAGGAGGTTTCTCCTCTTCCTGAGGGATTTTTAGAGGTTCTTTTATCTCCTCCAGACCAGGCTGAACATCTTTAAAGATGTCCTCTAGCTCTGATTCAAGACTCTCAGTCATATTGATCTCTTCCACCAAAGTGTCAATAATATCAGTGCTCATGCAGTCATTTGATGGGTCTGGATGCTGCATAGCTTTGACAGCATTTAACTTGAACTCATCCTCATTGACTCTCAGGGTCACTTCCCCTTTTTGTACATCAATAAGAGTTCGTCCAGTTGCTAGGAAAGGTCTTCCTAGAATGAGAGTTGCACTCTTGTGCTCCTCCATTTCCAGCACTACAAAATCAGTGGGAAAGGCAAATGGCCCAACCTTGACAATCATGTCCACAATGATGCCTGATGGGTATTTAATGGAGCCATCAGGAAGTTGAAGACATATTCGGGTTGGTTTTACTTCTTCAGTCAAGCCAAGCTTTCTAATAGTAGATGCAGGTATTAGGTTAATACTTGCTCCCAGGTCACATAGGGCTGTCTTGGTACAAGCACCCTCTAATGTGCATGGTATCATAAAGCTTCCTGGATCTTGAAGCTTCTCTGGTAAGCTTTTCAGAATGACTGCACTGCATTCTTCAATGAGAAACACTTTTTCAGTTTCTCTCCAATCCTTCTTATGACTTAAGATCTCTTTCATGAACTTAGCATAAGAAGGTATTTGCTCAAGTGCCTCTGCAAACGGAATCTTTATTTCAAGAATCCTGAGATAGTCTGCAAAGCGGGCAAATTGTTTATCCTGTTCCGCTTGGCAGAGCTTCTGAGGATAAGGCATCTTGGCTTTATATTCTTCAACCTTAGTTACTGCAGGTTTATTCCCTACAGAAGTGGTTGGAGAAGCCTTCTTAGAGGGGTTACTATCAGCACTTGCAGGTGTCTGATCCCTCATTGGCGTTTGAACGCCAGGAATGGGGGCTGAATGGGTGTTTAACGCCAGGTTCCCACCCTTTTCTGGCATTTGAACGCCAGATTTGGGCATCCATTGGGCGTTTAACGCCAGTTTTTCCCCCTTTTCTGGCGTTTGAACGCCAGAGTTGTTCCTATCTGGGCTCTTAATGTCCTCAGAGGGATTTTGGGCAGTGGTTTGGTCATCCTCTGTCATTTGTTCCTTTCTTGACTTTTTGCTACTTTGAGCTGAGTTATCCAATGTCTTCCCGCTCCTTAGTTAGACATCTTGGCATTCTTCTGTTATCTGTTTAGATAGCTGCTGTCTTGTCTGATTCAATTGTGCTTCTATATTCTTGTTAGCATTTTTAGTGTCTTGGAGCATCTCTTTGAATTCTTCTAATTGTTTTGTCATAAGGAGTAATTGCTAATTAAGTTCAACAATCTGTTCTTGAGGATTAGGATCAGTAGTTACTGCCACAGCCTTTTCTTTTATGGAGGACTCACTGTTTGAGTACAGATGTTGATTTCTAGCAACTATATCTATGAGCTCTTGAGCTTCTTCAATTATTTTTCTCATGTGTATAGATCCACCAGCTGAGTGGTCTAGGGACATTTGAGCTTTTTCTGTAAGCCCATAGTAGAAGATGTCTAACTGTACCCACTCTGAAAACATTTCAGAGGGGTATTTTCTTAGCATCCCTCTGTACCTTTCCCAGGCATTATAAAGAGATTCATGATCCTCTTGTTTAAAGCCTTGGATGTCTAGTCTTAGCTGTGTCATCCTTTTTGGAGGGTAAAATTGATTCAGGAACTTGTCTGTCAACTGTCTCCATATTTTTATGCTTGCTGTGGGTTGGTTATTTAACCACCTCTTAGCTTGATCTTTTATAGCAAATAGAAACAATAATAATCTGTAGACATCCTGATCCACTTCTTTATCACGTACTATGTCAGCAATTTGTAAGAATTGTGCCAAAAACTCAGTAGGTTCTTCCTGTGGAAGACCAGAATACTGGCAATTTTGCTGTACCATGATAATGAGCTGAGGATTTAGCTCAAAGCTGCTTGCTTTGATGGGAGGTATACAAATGCTACTCCCATATGCAGCTGTAATGGGGTTAGCATATGACCCCAGAGTCCTTCTGGACTGTTCATTTCTACTTATGTCCATGATGGAGAAAAGGGAATTGATATGAATTGCAAATAAATTATATTTTTATATTTTTATTTTTTATTTTTATTTAATTAAAAGTGACCGAAATTAAAATAGAATAAAATAAAATAAAAGAAAACTAAAATAAAATTTCGAAAAAGAGAAAATAAAATAAAATAAAATAAAAGTAAATTGAAAACTAAATTAATTAATTAATTAAAAGGATTTTGAAATTAGCAATCAGAAAGATATGATTGAAAAGATATGATTGAAGAAATTAAAAAGATTTGATTTTTAAAAAAAATTTGAAAAGATCAATTTTTGAAATTAGAATTTTGACTTGACTAAAAAGAAAAGATATGATTTTGAAAATATTTGACTACTTTAATGCCAAATTTCGAAAATTATGAGTAAAATAAGGAAAAGATATTTTTTTTTATTTTTGAATTTTAATGAGGAAAGAGAAAAAAACAAAATGACACTAAACTTAGAAATTTTAGATCAAAACAAAGAGAACAAACAAGAAAACTTTGAATGTCAAGATGAACACCAAGAACACTTTGAAGATCAAGATGAACACCAAGAACAATTTTTTGAAAAATTTTTAAATAAATAAAAGCACAAGGGACACCAAACTTAAAATTTTTAGAAAATAAAACACCAATTTTCGAAAATTTAAAGGAAAACACAAAGAAGACACCAAACTTAGAATTTTTTTTTAAAATCAAGAAAGAACTAAGGACATGCAATTTCGAAAAATTAAAAAAAATAAAATTATGCAATTTACACCAAACTTAAATTATGAAACTAAACTCAAATAAAAGACTCTAAACCAACAAAAATAAAATATTCCTAATCTAAGCAACAAGATAAACCGTCAGTTTTCCAAACTCGAACAATCCCCGGCAACGGCGCCAAAAACTTGGTGCACGAAATTACAATCACACTTTTGTAACTCCGCACAACTAACCAGCAAGTGCACTGGGTCATCCAAGTAATACCTTACGTGAATAAGGGTCGATCCCACGGAGATTGTCGGCTTGAAGCAAGCTATGGTTATCTTGTAACTCTTAGTCAGGATATCAATAGTTCTCAGATTTAATTGTAAAAAGTAAAAGAACATGAAATAAATACTTGTTATGCAGTAATGAAGAACAGGTTGAGGCTTTGGAGATGCTTTGTCTTCTGAATCTCTGCTTTCCTACTATCTTCTTCTTCATGCATGCAAGGCTCCTTCCATGGCAAGCTTTATGTTGGGCATCACCGTTGTCAATGGCTACTTCCCGTCCTCTCAATGAAAACGTTCCAAATGCGCTGTCACCGCATGACTAATCATCTGTCGGTTCTCGATCATGCTGGAATAGGATCCATTGATCCTTTTGCGTCTGTCACACGCCCAACAATCGTGAGTTTGAAGCTCGTCACAGCCATCCCTTCCCGGATTCTACTCAGAATACCACAGACAAGGTTTAGACGTTCCGGATCTCAGGAATGGCCACCAATAATTCTAGCTTATACCACGAAGGTTCCAATCTTAGATTAGAAACCCAAGAGATACATATTCAAGCTTGATTGCATGTAGAACGGAGGTGGTTATCAGGCACGTGTTCATAGGTGAGAATGATGATGATTGTTACGGATCATCACATTCATCAGGTTGAAGAGCGAATGAATATCTTAGAATAGAAGCAAGCGTGATAGAATGGAAAACAGTAGTAATTGCATTAATTCATGAAGAACAGCAGAGCTCCTCACCCCCAACAATAGGGTTTAGAGACTCATGCCGTAGAAAATACAATAAGAAATGTGTAGAATGTCATGAGGTACAATATGAATCACTGAAAGTAGTATTTATAGTAAAGTAGTGACCTAGGGTTACAGAAAATGAGTAAGCTAGGGTGTTTATTGTAAAATTCCTCTTCCGGGGCCCACTTGGTGTGTGCTTGGGCTGAGCATTGAAGCTTTCATGTGTAGAGACATTTCTTGGAGTTAAACGCCAGCTTTTATGCCAGTTTGGGCGTTTAACTCCAGCTTTTGTGCCAGTTCTGGAGTTAAACGCCAGAATTCTTGAGCTGACTTGGAACGCCTGTTTGGGCCATCAAATCTCGGGCAAAGTATGGACTATTATATATTGCTGGAAAGCCCAAGATGTCTACTTTCCAACGCAATTGAGAGCGCGCCAATTGAGCTTCTGTAGCTCTAGAAAATCCACTTCGAGTGCAGGGAGGTCAGAATCCAACAGCATCTGCAGTCCTTTTTCAGCCTCTGAATCAGGTTTTTGCTCAGGTCCCTCAATTTCAACTAGAAAATACCTGAAATCATAGAAAAATATACAAACTCATAGTAAAGCCCAGAAAAGTGATTTTTATTTAAAAACTAATAAAAACATAATAAACACTAACTAAAATGTACTAAAAACATACTAAAAACAATGCCAAAAAGCGTATAAATTATCCGCTCATCAGTGTTACAAAATGTGCTGAACCCGATTAACCCAAAAAAAATGACGGATTAAACGGGCTAGTCCGTGGGATAAACGGGTGGCCCGTTTATTTTTTTTTTTACATTTTTTCAAAAATGTAGTACTTTTAGCCGATCCGACCCAAAAATCCGATCCATCAAATAAAAAATACTATTTTTTAAAGGTTTTTGGTCTAAAAGTGATATTTTTTGTCAAAATATTTTTTAAAAAATAAAATAAAAGAATAAACGGCCTGACCCGTTTAACCCATCGGGCTAACCATAAATGGTCCTGGCTGAAAAATTATGGCGAATAAAGCGGGCTTAAACGGTCCAGTCCATTTAACCCATGGGCTTAACAGGCCAAGCTTAAATGGGCCGGGTTAGCCCGTTTGACAGCCCTACAAATCAGAAGCTCACTTTTGTCTCTCCCTGAATTTGAATTTACTTTGTAACAAATTGGACGCTTGATTTTTTCATGCCAATCAAATCTGACCCTCCTATTTGCAATTTTGAGTTAAAAAACATCTGGATATTAATAAGAAACACACTACTCCATAACTGAGCATAACATATGCTCATTCTCCATTACTAAAAAAATGAGCTCCTAAAATTATTTAAATTGATGCCTTTTAAACTACTCAATTTTTACGCACTTGCTAAAGTTGATGTAAAGGAAGAAATTAAAAATACCTAGGTCATTGTTTCTTTTCATGAACTATCTATTTAATAGTACATATCATTTGAATATGATAACTTCAATTAATTCGTTGAGAAACCAATAACAAAAATAAAGACTAATACATATTTGACAACAATCATATCTCTATTACAAGTTGGCTTACAAATAATAACTAGCTTATTCTTCTTTAACAGATCATGGAATGCGTCATTTATCAAGGCCCAATCTAGAGCACTACAATATTGAGAGACAACATGGATCAGACGAAGAAGAGCATCATGGTAGCAATGTGTTGTTTAAGTATTTTTCATGCTCTATGTCATATTTAAATTGAATTAATTAAATCATACAGTGAGAAAATTTTTAAACTTTCTTTGGGTTCACACATACAAACAGTTAACTTGTTACCTTTTTGGGTTGAAATGTCTAACAAAATTTGATAATATTATATTACAGGAGAACCAGACGAACAGAACCACATTCATAATGATTCAGAATCAATGCTACAAGTTAATAGTCAAAAGAATTATTCCTACTTTTCTCACAATAGCCTTATACAATTTCATAGTGACTACATTTTTCATTTCACATGTTATTTAGACCTTGGAGATCCAAATTTCAAATGCCAACATTGTGGTGCTCGATTTTGGTTTCAAGAACGAATTAACAAATACTATAATGCAAGGATTCCAACTTTCACTCTGTGTCGTTGTCATGGCCAAGTCGAATTACCTAGACTATAAGAAGCGCCTCAAATACTTAATGATCTAATTTTTTGTCGTAATGCAAAGGGTAATCACTTCCAAAAAAACACGCACACATACAAAAGTATGTTTACTTTTACTTCATTTGGGGGCAAAATAGATAAATGTATTAACCACACTAGGGGTCCTCCTATACCTATATTACATGGTCAAAATTATTATTTAATGGGAAGCTTATTACCAGAAGAGGAAAGTTCATCAAAATTTGCACAACTTTACATCTACGACACACAAAATGGGATAAAAAATCGTAGTTCAATTCTTAGGTATTAATTTTCATTCATTCAATTTTGCTTCTATTTATTAAGCTTTCTTTAATTGTGAACATAATTTATACACAACAAAAACTTCTATTTGACAATTCTGGTGATAAAACCAACCAATAGGATTTGGAGATCATATCCGATATTATAAAAATGCTGGATCAACACAACGTCCTTGCAAAAACTTTTCGCATGGTACGAGATGTTATCAGGACTAATATACAAACTGATGTTCGTTTACGGCTTATTGGAAACAAGGGGCAAAGATAGAAGGCGATATAATATATCGTATGTTGATGAGGTTGCATATTTAGTTGTTGGAGATTTTGATTCAAATACAAAAGAAAGAGATATTATTGTGGAAACAAAATTTGGGCGACTTCAACGAATTTCAGAACTTAACCCATCATATTTAGGATTACAACATCCTTTGCTATTTTCTTATTGTGAAGATGGTTGGAGAGAAGACATTCCGTTAAACAAATTGGCAACAAATTTTAAAGAGGAAACCTCCTATGTTAACATGGAGGGTTTTTTCTTTTGCATTTAGAATCCAACATAGACCAAGTTGTGAAGGTGTTCTGTTGTATTCTCGACGACTTTTTCAATAGTTTTTAGTTGATGCATTCTCAATGGTTGAAGCTTCTAGACTTAAATTTGTATACTCAAAGCAAAGACAATTCAGATCTGAAATCTATAAAGGTCTGAAACATGCAATTCTGAACGGTGAAACTAAGGAGTTCTCACTTGGCAAGCACATTATTTTACCTGCAACATTCACAGGGGACCATGATCTATGATTCAGAACTACCAAGATGAAATGGCAATTTGTAGGCGAATTGGTTATCTAGATTTATTTATAACAGTAACCTGTAACCCCCAATAGGAAGAATTGAAGCGTTATTGTAAGGAAAATAACTTAAAACCTGAAGATAGAATATACATGATTTGCAGATTATTCAAGACAAAGTTGGACTTACTCATCAAAGATATCCAAAAGAATAGAATTTTCGATACATAAGAAAGGTAATACTCTAAACCTACATTTTGTAGGAAAATGTTTACTATTTCAATCCATTATAATACAATCATACTTATTGCATATCTATTATTGCATTCATATATACTATTGAGTTTCAGAAGCGTGGATTATAGCATGCACATATACTACTATTTCTTGTGGAAGAGCATAAGTTCCTTAGTCCTGAGGACATAGACAACATTATCTCAGCAAAAATTTCATATCAAAATCTGGATCCAGAATACTATCAGGCAGTTAAGCTTTAATGATGCATGGACCCTGTGGAGTTGCAAATAAAAATTCACCTTGCATGGAGAATGGTGTTTGCATCCGACATTTCCCTAAGAAATTCGTAGAGTTTACCACCATCGATCAAAATGGATATCCAGTATATATACGTCGAGATGCTGATCATACCATTGAAGTTTCAGGTATTCATTTGGATAATTGGTATGTTGTGCCACATAATAAGTTCTTATTGATGAAATATAATGCTCATATCAAAATTGATTGGTGCAATCAGTCAAGATCGATAAAGTATTGAAGAAACTGATGACTGATGGTTTAGAATTCAGAATAAATTCTTGTTGCAAGTATAGTTTCTAAACCAAGCAATTAACCTTTCGTACAAAAGTTTTGGTTGTCACAAGTAACAAACCCCTTTTAAAATTGATAACCGAAGTATTTAAACCTCGGGTCGTCTTCTCAAGGAACTGCAGGGAGGTATGTTCTTATTATTGGTTATGAGTTTGTAAATTGGGGGTTTTGAAAGTAAAGCACAAGTAATTTAAATGGTAAATAAAATAAATAAATAACTATAAATAAACTCATGGGAAAGCATGAAAATTCGGAAGTCCTATCCTAGTTACTCCTATGAGAATGAAAGTTAATCCCACTTAGTTAACCTCTGCGAAAGCAAGGGAAAGTCAAGTGAACTAATTAGTTAGATTTCCCAAGTCCTAGCCAACTCCTAAGGAAAGACTAGAGTTAGTGGAATTCCAGTCAATTTAGTCAACATAACAATCAAACACGAATAGTTGATAACTCAAGAGCTTCCAGTTAATTAATTAAAGCCAATAACATAAAAAGCTAAATAAGAATCTTAGATCTGAAATACCTCAATTGCATTAATAAGAGAAAATCAATCTAAACATAAAGAGCTCATAAGTCAATCTGGCAACATAAGTAATTAAAGGAAAGCATTAAAGTATCTGAAAGAAAAAGAGAAATATAAAGTAAAAGGAATATTGAACATGAGATGAAGAAGAAATAATCCTAAATCCTAAAACTAAGAGAAATCTTAATCCTAATCCTAAGAGAGAGGAGAGAACCTCTCTCTCTAAAAACTACATCTAAAACCTAAAATTGTGTATTATGAGCTGATGATTATGAATGAATGGATTCTCCCACTTTATAGCCTCTAATCTGTGTTTTCTGGGCTGCAAACTGGGTTGAAAACAGCCCAGAAATCGCTGGAGAAGAAATCTGCCACGCTGATTTTTGTCACTGCGACGCATCCGCGTGGAGCACGCATTTGCGTCGCCTAGCATCAGAGAAACTATGACATATTATATATCAAATTGAAGCCCCAGACGTTAGCTTTCCAACGCAACTAGAACCGCATCATTTAGACCTCTATAGCTCAAGTTATGACCGTTTTAGTGCGAGAGGGTCAGGCTGACAGCTTTGCAGTTCCTTCAACTTCTTGTATTCCTTCCACTTTTGCATGCTTTCTTTCCATCCTCCAAGCCATTCCTGCCCTGTAATCTCTGAAAACACTTAACACACATATCAAGGCATTGATTGGTAATAAGAGATGATTAATATTAGCAATTTAAATACCAAAGAAGCATGTTTTCAATCATAGCACAAAATCATGAAGGAAAATATAAAACATGCAAATTGTATGAATAAGTGTGTAAAGAATTGATAAAAACCACTCAATTGAGCACAAGATAAACCATAAAATAGTGGTTTATCAACCTCCCCACACTTAAACATTAGCATGTCCTCATGCTAAGCTCAAGAGAAGCTATAAAGGAATGAAGAGGAATGGTAGAATGCATGAAATGCAACCTATCTATATGAATGCAACTACATGCAGAATGCTTTTTCCTACTTAGTTAAAAGTAAATAAGCTCTTCAAGACAAACATAAATCAGATTTCACTAATTCAAATTATACAATAAAAGATAAGTAAACTTGTAAGAAGATAGCTCATAAAAGCAGGGAACATAGAATTAAGCATTGAACCCTCACTGGTAGTGTATATCACTCTAGCTCTCAAGTGTTTAGGGTCAATCACTCTTCTCTTCCCTAGTCATGCTTTCTAAACCTTGTTCTTCATCTAACCAATCAACAAATATTTAGCATACTAATGTAAACATCATGAGGTCTTTTTAGGGTTGTAATGGGGCTGAGGTAAAGGTAAGGGTACATGTATGGCCAAGTGAGCTATAATATGAATCTTTAACTAACCTAAGCTCTCACCTAATATACATATACTCTATATACTTTTAAATTTATGCCTAGCTACCCATAATTTCCACTTTTGTATGATTCCCATACTCATGTACCAAAATTTTTTTGATATTTCTTTACTTTTATCACATGTGCATTGATCTTTTTATTAACTTAGCATTGGGGTAATTTTGTCCCCTTATTTATTTATTGAATTTTTTTCTTTTTTTTTATTTTTTTATTTTTTATTATATATATATTTCTTTTTTGAATCATAAAAGCAAACATAACTTATCAATACACATGGATTTTTAATTTTTTTCTGGTTTTACATGAGTAGATTCCCAAATTCCCAAAATTCAAATAAATTAAAAACATGATACATTCCCTTATTAACCCATGTTCCCACAATTTTCCCACACTTAGTTGATGCACAATCTCTAACTTAAGCTAACCAAAGATTCAAATTGGGATAAATAATTTATTTTTCTGTTTAAGGTTAGTGATGTGGTTATAGAACAAGAGGGGATTAAAAGCTCAAGGGGCTAACAAAGGTGATGTAAAAGGTAGGCTAATTTGGGATAAGTGAGCAAATTAAACAATGGCCTCAATCATATGTAAGCATGTAAATACACTAAATAGTGGACATATAGAATGGAACAAAGCAAAGATTGCAATCATAAAGAAGAAAACACACAAGAATAAAATATTATAGTTAAATAATGTAACCATATAAATAAGCTCAAAATCTCACAGATTGTGTGTTCTTTGGCTCAAAAACCACGTTCCAAATACAACTTCAAACAAATTTAACACAAAAGTTTTGATTTAAATTAGTGAAATTTTTAAAAATAGAGTCCTATAAAGAAGTTTATTACTTTAACCAAGTAGTAACTAAATGAATCAAATCAAATAAACATGTAATCAAATATTCAAATGTAATAATGAATTAACAAATAAAGTAAAATATTGGTGTTGAGAAGAAAATAACTAACCCATGGAGATCGGTATCGACCTCTCCACACTTAAAGATTGTACCGTCCTCGGTGCATGCTAAGATGTGCAAGTGGACGGGCTGTTCCAACTGATGCTTTTCTTCAAGGATTGTGCAGATGGACTTGTTTGTCTCCCCTTTTATAAGTTTCTCCCTTTTTTCGTCTTTGGTGGCCAGCCTGAAAGAAGAGAAAAAAGAAGAACAGTAACCCAGAAATAAAGATAAGAAAATAAATAAAGTCTGGGTGGGTTAATGCCAAATAATGGAATCTCAATTACATGGTAGCTACAACATCCAAGTGAGAAAATAGTAGAAGCACATGGCAAATCAAGGGTGCAAAAATTTACAACAATGGGGAAGAAAGTGTGGGTAATGAAAGACAGTGTAAGTTCATATCAATGCAAGAGGAGTGCAAGTATCATAAAAGATTGGCATGGGCAGATAATTAATATCATCCCACAGTGTAAAACAAGTTACTAAGCACCAAAATAGATTCAAGAAAAGATGCAACAGTTGAATAAGAAAATTTTTAACACCAATGGACAAATAATAAATTTAGAAAAGAAAATAAAAATATGCACAAAATTAAAATGCAATGAATAAAATTATGCAAATAAATTAAATAAAATAGAATGAAAGTGAAAAAGGGTGAGAAGTTAAAAAGATGAAGAAAAAGAAAGTAAGAAGGGGAGAGAAAGAAGAGAAGATAGAAGAAATTAGGAGTAGAGAAGAAAAGATAAGATAATTGGCACTAATCTGGATAAGTTGTGCGACGCAGGTGACGCGGACGCGTGAGTGACGCGGTCGCGTGGTGCACGATAAGGTCGGATGACGCGGACGCGTGGGTCACGCGATCGCGTGACCTGATTTGTGCGATTGGCGCGAGTGCAGCCTCGCGTTCGCGCAACTCTCTGTTTCAAAACTCTTTTTGCCAAATTTTTGGGTAATGCGGTCACGTGGTTGACGCGTTCGCGTAGGACGGCTTGGGCTTCCAGCACGAGTCCAGCCTCATTCCAGCCCAACTTACTGCCATACACCCATTTACGTCGATTCCACAGAGCCACGCGTTCGCGTGGGTGACGCGGACGCGTGGGAGGCTATTTTGCACATGACGCAGACGCGTGGTACACGTGGTCGCGTGGATCAATTTATGCTAAAGGCACGCCTCCAGCCACGCTTTCGCGTGACTTTCTGTTTACTTTTCTTCTCTTCACAATGCACTGGTGACGCGGGCGCGTCAGCGACGCTGCCGCGTCGCGTGCAAATTTTTTTTTTTATGCAAAATGCAGAATGTAGTATGCAGATGTTATGAATAATTCCAGATTCAATGAAATAAAATAAAATTCAAAAACAAGCAAAACTAAATAAAGTTATAGTTGAAAAAAGGAACGATCATACTATGGTGGGTTGTCTCCCACCTAGCACTTTTAGTTAAAGTCCTTAAGTTGGACATCTGATGAGCTCCTTGTCATGGTGGCTTGTGCTTGTACTGATCCTTGAATCCCCACCAATGTTTGTAATTCCAATATCCTCTGGGATCCCAAACTAGGCGCAGAAAGCCTTCAAGCAAGTTAAAGCAAGTGACAAGGCCCCAAGAGTGTTGATTTCTAGACTGAATTCTGGAGTCCCAAACTTTGCTTTTGCACCCGTCTTCTTGTTGATCATTAGTGTTCCAACCGGGTGGCAGGCAATCTGAATTCTCACTAAAGCGGCCAAACAGCTTTCTAGACCTATTCGGTTGAGCTTTACACCAACCCCTGCATTTAAATTTCGAGCTTCCAACCACAAGGAACCTAGGATTGTGTTGCCAACCACTAACCATCTCCCTCTTGCTCTTAAAGCCACAAAGAGCTCTAAGCTGACCATCTGTCTCAAGTAAACCATATTCAAGTGGAATGAGAAAGCTAAGAGATATGAATTTTACCCACTTGAATGTTGTGAAGGATGATGGTGGCTTAGGTGGAGAAGTTTCCAGCAAGTTTGGCAAAGTGATATCAAGCTCCACTCCCTTGTGCTCTTTTTGACAACTTCCACCTCTTTGCAAGCTTCTTCAATATCAACTTCTTCCTCTTGGTAGCTTTTTTCCAATTCGATCTCTGCTTCATTATTCACCAAGAGCATAGGAGGTTGTGCTTCTTCTTCTTGAATCTCCATCTCTTGATTAACCTCTTCAAAGTCCTTAGCCATGTTATGCCTTGGAGGTTGTACACCCTCCTCAACATCAATTTCAAACGTCTTTGAAAGAGGCTCTATAACTTGACTTTCCCATGGAGGTTCTGCATCTCCTAAATCTTCAACCACTTCTTCCTCTGCAACTATTATGGCTTCCTCCACTTGTTCCAATATAAAGCCATGTTCCTCATTATCCACCGAAGTTTCTAGTGTCTCCTTCATGCTACGCTCTTCTTTTGATTCTCCACATGTAGCCATGGGAGTACTTTGAGTGCTCAGATATCGGGAAGCTATTATATTTACTAACTCGCCTAAGGCGGCCGCGAAATTTAGCACACTCTTATTCATCTTTTCTTGCCCTTGAAGAATAACACTAAGGGCGTTGTTTTCCAATGGAGGTTGGGGTGGATAGGAGGGTTCATTATTTTGGAGAAAGGGTTCATGGTAGGAAGGTGGTTCATCTTGATAATGATAAGGAGATGGTGTATATTGAACTGGTGGTTCATGAGAGTAGTTGTGTTGGAATGGGGGTGGTTCTGTGTATGGTTTATTTTGCTCATAAGGTGGTTGGTATGGTGGATACGAGTTAGGGTCATATGGAGGTGAATGGTGGAAAGGGGCATGGGAGTATGGTGGTCCAAAGTCATGTTGAGGAAAGGGTTCATAGGCATATGATGGGGCTTATTGGTAATTACAAGGGGGTCCACCATAGTCATCATCTTGGTACGCATCACAGAATGGTTGTTGGTTATAGTGCATTGGAGGGGTTTGTTGCTAAGAGGGTTGATCAAATCCTTGTGGCTCCTCCCATCTTTGATTGTTCCAACCTTGATGCCTGTTCTCATTATAATTTCCTCTTCCTGCAACATAATTGTAACCAGACTCATAGCCAAAGGGGTGAGAGTTCATAGTAACAAATAAAAATTAAAAACGAAAATAAAAACAAATTTAAATTAAAAGGTTATTGAAATTGAAATTTGAATTTTAAATTTTGAATTTTGATTTTTGAATTTTAAATTTTGAAAATTGAATTTTGAAATTTAAAATTTGAATTTTAAATTTTAAATTTTTTTTTAATTTTTTAAAAAGTCAACAATATAAGATAAAGATTTGAAAAAGATTTAAATTTTGAAAAGATTTGATTTTTAAAATTTTTAAATTTAAAATTTGAAATTTGAATTTTGAATTTTGGAATTTTAAATATTGAAATTTGAAATTTGATTTTTTGAAATAAGATAAGATAAGATTTTGAAAAAGGTATGATTTTTTTGAAAAATATTTGAATTTTGAAATTTAAAACTAAGATAAGATAAGATAAAAATTTTAAAATAAAAATCTGAAAATTTTTTGAATGCAAATTTTGAAAATTCAATTAAAATAAAGAGAAAATATATTTTTGAATTAAATGAGGAAAGAGAAAAACAATAAAATGACACCAAACTTAAAATTTTTAGATCAAAACGAAGAAAACAACTGAGAACAACTTGAAGGTCAAGATGAACACGAAGAACAATTTTTTTTTTTTGAAAAAATTTTTAATAACTAAATAAAAATCAATAACCTCTTAATTTACGAAAAAGCAAAAAGAAAAACAAAAATAAAAACAAATAAACAAGCAAAAAGTAAATATTTACAATAACCAATAATAAGGCACACGTTTGTAATTCCCCGGCAACGGCGCCATTTTGAAGAAACTGATGATTGATGGTTTAGAATTTAGAATAAATTCTCGTTGCAAGTATATTTTCTAAACCAAGCAATCAACCTTTCGTACAAAAGTTTTGGTTGTCACAAGTAACAAACCCCTTTTAAAATTGATAACCGAAGTATTTAAACCTCGGGTCGTCTTCTCAAGGAACTACAGGGAGGTATGTTCTTATTATTGGTTATGAGTTTGTAAATTGGGGGTTTTGAAAGTAAAGCACAAGTAATTTAAATGGCAAATAAAACAAATAAATAACTATAAATAAACTCTTGGCAAAGCATGAAAATTCGGAAGTCCTATCCTAGTTACTCCTATGAGAATGAAAGTTAATCTCACTTAGTTAACCTCTGCGAAAGCAAGGGAAAGTCAAGTGAACTAATTAGTTAGATTTCCCAAGTCCTAGCCAACTCCTAAGGAAAGACTAGAGTTAGTGGAATTCCAGTCAATTTAGTCGACATAATAATCAACCACGAATAGTTGATAACTCAAGAGCTTCCAGTTAATCAATTAAAGCCAATAATATAAAAAGCTAAATAAGAATCTTAGATCTGAAATACCTCAATTGCATTAATAAGAGAAAATCAATCTAAACATAAAGAGTTCATAAGTCAATCTGGCAACAAAAGTAATTAAAGGAAAGCATTAAAGTATCTGAAAGAAAAAGAGAAATATAAAGTAAAAGAAATATTGAACCTGAGATGAAGAAGAAATAATCCTAAATCCTAAAACTAAGAGAAATCCTAATCCTAATCCTAAGAGAGAGGAGAGAATCTCTCTCTCTAAAAACTACATCTAAAACCTAAAATTGTGTATTATGAGCTGATGATTATGAATGAATGGATTTTCCCACTTTATAGCCTCTAATCTATGTTTTCTGGGCCGCAAACTGGGTTGAAAACAGCCCAGAAATCGCTGGAGAAGAAATCTGTCACGCTGATTTTTGTCACTGCAACGCGTCCGTGTGGAGCACACGTTCGCGTCGCCTAGCGTCAGAGCAACTATGGCATATTATATATCAAATCAAAGCCCCGGGCGTTAGCTTTCCAACACAACTAGACCGTGTCGTTTGGATCTCTGTAGCTCAAGTTATGACGGTTTTAGTGAGAGAGGGTCAGGCTGACAGCTTTGCAGTTCCTTCAACTTCTTGTATTCCTTCCACTTTTGCATGCTTCCTTTCCATCCTCCAAGCCATTCCTGTCCTATAATCTCTGAAAACACTTAACACACATATCAAGACATCGAATGGTAATAAGAGATGATTAATATTAGCAATTTAAAGACCAAAGAAACATGTTTTCAATCATAGCACAAAATCAGGAAGGAAAATATAAAACATGCAAATTGTATGAATAAGTGTGTAAAGAATTGATAAAAACCACTCAATTGAGTACAAGATAAACCATAAAATAGTGGTTTATCAAGTATCATTTTAAGTATGTTAACAAGGGAAGTGGTCGAGTTATAGCTTCTTTTTATTCAAGTTCAATGCTTTCCAACTCTAATTCAATTATAGAGGAAGTGAAAATGTATTATGATTGTTGGTATATCTCTCCCTGTGAATCTGGTTGGACAATATTTGCATTTGATATTCATTGTAGAAAACCCTCAGTTGAATGGTTAAGCTTTCACTTGCCCGATGAACAACCAATTATCTTTGAAGATCAAGACAATTTGCAAAGAACTGTTGAGAAAGCAACAATTAAAGAATCCATGTTCGTAGCTTGGTTTCAAGCAAATGCAGAATATGAGGCAGCTAGACAATTAACTTATAACAATTTCCCAATTGAATTTGTTTGGAAACACAACCTTAGAATATGGGAGCCTAGAAAAAGAAACACTGTTATTGGTAGATTATTCTTTGTCCTCCATCAGCAGGTAAATTATACTATTTAAGAATATTGCTCAACATTGTTAAAGGGCCAAGAAGTTACGAAGAACTTCAGTCTTTCAATGGTGTTGTTTACCCGACATTCAGAGATGCATGTTACGTGTGTGGCTTACTTGATGATAATCAAGAATACATTGATGCTATTGAAGAAGCAAGTCACTAGGGTTCTGGATATTATTTGAGAAAGTTGTTCGCAACTCTTTTGTGGTCAAATTGAATGACTCGACCTGAAGTAGTTTGGCAGAAGTGTTGGACGTTACTATCAGATGGGATACTACATAATCATATAACTATGTTTAATTTACCAGGTTTGAACTTATTCATTAACATCTATATTTATTTTGCTGCATGTTTCTTCATCAAACGTCCACAAGATACCATTTATTATCTTCATATATATTCATATCAAGGTTGTTGAATTTTTTTAACAAATATAAATGTGTCAATGTACAAATAAATGTCTTAAGGTGTTTTTATTATTCTAATAGGAATTTTCAATTATAATTGCAAATTTGGTTTTATCAGATGATGAATTATTAGAACTTACTCTAATAGAGACTGAACAAATACTTAACAGCAACGGCAAAATATTTCGAGAATATGCAACAATGCCATTTTCCAACATGGATAACATTCACAGTATGAGACGTGGCTCTTTGCAAAACAAATTAATATTGGATGAACTCCGCTATGATCGAGTTATGTTGGCTAAGCAACATAAGCAATATTTATCACAAATGATAACAGAATAAAAATATGTTTATGACAAAATCCTTCAAGCTATCAATTCAGATTGTGGTAAAGTTTTCTTCTTATGAGTACGGAGGTACAGGAAAGACTTTCATTTGGAATACTGTCTCAGCTGCTCTTAGATCAAAGGGTCAAATTGTCTTAACAGTAGCTTCAAGTGGAATAGCATCGCTCTTACCTTGCTTCCTGGAGAAAGAACAACTCATTCTAGGTTTGCAATCCCCCTGACTCCTAATGAATATTCCACCTGTAACATAAAATAAGGAAGCCCATTTGCTGAGTTAATTTTGGCAACGAAACTGATTATTTGGGACGAAGCACCAATGATGAATAAATTTTGCTTTGAAGCACTATATCGAACTATCAGAGACTTACTTTAGCACATAAACCATTCAAGTTCACCGTTGCCATTTGGGAAAAAAATAGTCATCTTTGGTGGTGATTTTAGGAAAATTCTTCCAGTGATAAAAAAGGGATCTAGATAAGATATTGTTAATGCATTGATTAGTTCCTCTTATATATGGCATGAATGCAAGTTATAAACTTTAACTCATAATATGAGATTAAGGTCTTCAATAGAAGATGAAAGTGTCAGAGAACGAAAAAAATTTGCACAATGGATCCTTGATTTGGGAGATGGAAAGCTTGCTCATTTAGAAGATGGATACAGTGTAGTCCCTATACCACCTGAACTCTTAATTACAAAATTTGATGACCCAATTCATGCAATCGTTGAAGCTATATATAGTGACTACCTAAAGAATCCCATGGAGTTCAGGTATTTGCATGGCCGTGCTATTTTGGCTCCAACAATCAATGTTGTTGAATAGGTTAATGATTATATGCTATCTTTGAATGAAAATGAAAAAAAAAAGTTTATCTCAACTCGAATTCACCTTCCTTTGAAGAAGGAGTTGCAGACAGTTTGGCATCATTGCACACATGAAAGAGTAAAACCCGTCGGCTTAGAATTCTTCTCGGTTAGAGGAAATAACTTCGTTGCAAGTATAGTTCTAAACTGACAAGTAATGTTCAAATCAAATTTTAATATCTTGGTTGTCACAAGTCCAACCCAATAAAAGTAACCGAAGTATTTAAACCTCGGGTCGTCTCACAAGGAATTACAATGAAGTGATCAATTATTGGCTATGAAGGAACAATGGGGGTTTAATTTGGTAAAAGGGCAAGAAAATAAATGACAACAAAAGTAAAGCAAGAAACTAAAGAAAACAATAACTAAAGAGAGACATTCATGGCAAGGATTGAGAGTATAGGCTTTCTATCCTAGTCATTAATTATCATACAATGATTAACAAGAATTTATCCTATTTCGTCATCTTCAACATCGGGAGAAAGTACAATATCATCGCCAACATAGGAAGAAAGTCAAATAAGACTAGTAATCTCAATCCAAAAGTCATAATCAACTTACTAATTGAATTAGCAAGAGATTAGAGTCAATGGAAACAATATTAACTAACAACTCTAGATCACCAATCTAAATTGGGTATTAATGACTCAAGATTGCCTAATTTCTCTTTCCAAGCCAAGAGTGCTAAAAAATCTACTCTAACATCCTACTAAGCATTTTGTCAAACACTTGGAAGGCATAAAAGGAAAGCATCATAAAAGTGAAAGAATGATAAAATCTACTACTACCCAATGTAAGGAATCAACAATAACACTAAAAGAAGCAATATTAAACAAGAAACATTACATTGCATTAAAAAGAAATCCAAATCCAACAAGAGTTCATCAACATAAAAGAGGCATAAAAGAGAGATTAATAAGAAGAAACTAGGAGGATCAAGGCAATTGAACAAGGAATTGAGAGGAAAACTAGAAGAAAATAAGAAATTAAACTTAGATCTAAGATGCAATTAACCTAAAACCCAAATTCTAGAGAGAAGATGGAGCTTCTCTTTCTAGAAAACTAACCTACATGATCCTAAGCTAATCTAAGTGCTCCCCCTTTGTCCAAGTTTGAATTCTGCATGAAATATCCTCAGGAATGAGTTGGATTTGGGCTTGGGAAGCTCAGAAATTGCCCCCAACGTTTTCACTTTAATGAGGTCACGTGCTGGCACTACAAGAAAAATACCCATTCAGCCACACTTTTTTTAAGCTACATTTGAAAAGTGTAACCTATTCATCGAATAGGCTACGCTTTTCTCCGTGTTGCCTTTTTATAAGAGAAAAGAATACACAGTTGTGCCATCATTTAAAAAGTGTAGCCTTAGGTATTATAGAAATCACTTATAAAGCATAGTCGTAGGTTGATATCTATGGGTTCACTTTTTGTATCAAAGGGAACACTTTTAAAGAGTAACTTATTTATTATGTTTTGCGTGCGCTTCAAAAGTGATGCCTCATGTATGTAGGGACAAATTCTAACACTTAGAGAAATTTTTATTCTCCTTTCAATTCCCTCCAACGTAACCCTCTCACCTTCAATTTACCTGCACAACTTAACCCTCTCACCTTCAATACGCGCCCAACCTCAGCTCACCTTTGCCAACCCTTTCTTGCTCAACAACCCTCACCTTCGCCATTCTCACCTTCAACACTCATCACCTACGACACTCATCATCACCTTCGCCTTCTCACCGTCGCTGTTGACTGTCGCCACCCAGTCACCACTCACCACTCATCACATCGCTGTACTGACCAGCTCACCACTCACCACTCATTGCCAGTCACCGCTCTCCGTTCACCATCGACAGTCATCACCTTTGCCATTGTCACCACTGCACTAACCATTGCTCTTCTCCAGTAATCGTCGCTGCACCGCCTTCACCATCGTCATCTCTGTGCTTCTCATCATTGTCTTCTCTGTGCTCACATCATTGAATAGGTATGTATTGATTTTCTATTTGGTTCTGAAATTCCAGAGGAGTAGGGTTCCGATTTTAGGGATTTTAATTTGGGGGTTTTAATCTGTGAAA
This sequence comes from Arachis hypogaea, assembly GCF_003086295.3. NCBI lineage: Eukaryota > Viridiplantae > Streptophyta > Magnoliopsida > Fabales > Fabaceae > Arachis > Arachis hypogaea. The sequence goes on along the minus strand of NC_092053.1, from coordinate 25,372,328 downwards.
TATGGGTTTGTGAACTATGATTTGATACATGCATGCTATTTTTGATGAAGATGTGTGGTATTTTAGGGTTTGTGAACTATAATTTAATATACAGCTTGTCTATTTTCTCATTACGTAGCTCAACTTAGCCCTGAAAGGGAGATATGCTTGAATGGGCTAAGATCAAATCCCTTCCTTTTTCACCTTACGTAGCTCAACTTCAGTGATGATGACCACAAAAAGAAAAAATAATTATGAAACTTTGAAAGTGTTCAATGGTGAATTGGGGTTTCAATTACAAAAGCCTTTTTTTCCTTCTGATCTTAGCTTGAATCGAATTTTAGTTCGGATTCTTCTTCATTTTTTCCCTTAAGATTTTAGTTATTGGATTTTTGTGGATTGTTTTGATCACTCTCTCTCTGGATCTTTGATCTCAACAGAAAATGCAGCGTTTGCTCAGTGAGCCAGGTAACTTCTCATTTCTCAGCTCCATTATCGTGGTTGCATGCATAATTTGAAGTTTTCCCTCTTGTGTGTAGTGATTTGAAAGCTCTTACCCTATTAAATTGGTAGTACTTGTTTAATTTTTTATGATGGTGTGAGTTGAACGTTACCTTAGTGATAGTGATCTGTTCAAGGTTTTATATAATTATTTGTTGTTATGTTCTGCTAAAGTTTATAACTGTTGGCTCATTTGTTTTGATCTGGTGATGCAACACCTGGAATTAGTGCTTTGCCTTCGGAAGACAACATGCGATATTTCAATGTGATGATCCTTGGCCCTACTCAGTCACCCTATGAAGGTAGTATAATGAGCCTAGCAGCATCCTTTGTGCCTTATATTGCATAAGATTCTGTTGTGTTTGATAGAAATTTCTATTTGATCCGGGTATTATTATGTATTCATTTGAGTTTGACTAGAATTAATCAATTATATTTTCCATTGTGCAACCAAATATAACTTAGTTGTGCTTTGAAAGAAATCTTGTTCCATTTTTTGTCCATGAAATTTCTTTCATATTACTCTCAATATATATGTATATTGGTAGAATGGTAATTGTCCTATTCTATATGTGGCCTACTTAATGAAAGGATGTTGGTTATTTGAGTGATGAGGTGGAATTTGATGCTGCCCATTATAGCCTTATTTGAATAATGAGCATACATTGTAAATTTTGTGCATCTGTCTTGTTTTATTAACTTATATTTAGGTCATTTTCTATACCTGTGTTTCTGACTATTTAGGCCTTATTTTGATGATCACAGTTTTTCATATGTTTATCAATAAGCTGATTGTTTTGTATACCAAAAAAAAAAGCTGATTGTTTTTTGGACTATTGACATTATATGCCAAACCTATGAATAGTCAATTTCCATAGGTTGTGAATCTCATCTCATGAATGAAATGGTTTATGTTTTTTTGTTAGACTATTTTAATTGAGTTCTTAGGTGTATACATATTGTAAATTATTTAATTTTCCTTTTAGTCATTTTTTTAGTACTTTGTGTTTGCTTTCTCAGATTTTACCTATGATTCAGTTTCGTTTTTTAAATTTTAATTCATGAAAATTAATTTCTGTGACCCTTTATAGCGAATAACACCCTTCCTCCTCTATTCTTGTTATCTTCACTTTGTGACTCCTTATAAATTTTCCTCCTAAAAAATTTAATAATTATCGATTAGGTTTTGTGATATGCCAAAGGATTGGATGGATCTACCGAGGTATAGCGAAGAATATATCAATGGTGTTATTAGTTTTTTAGACTTTGCATACTCCGAGGGAGAACCGGACGGACGACAAATTCAATGTCCTTGTAAGAGGCGTTGTAACATTAATTGGTATAGAAGAGATGTGGTATTTGACCATTTAATAGCCGACAGATTTGTTAAGGGATATAGAACATGGATTAATCATGGGAAATGGACAATCCCGATGGCGGTTGACGATGACACGGATGATGAAGAAGGTGCACACAATGACATCGAAGGACTGCTTAATGATGCATTTGGAGATGTATCTCATGCTGAGGGTATTACTGTAGGTCAAAATGAAGAGGCTAAAAAGTTTTACAATTTAATAGATGGGGCAAGTCAAGAGTTATACCCGGGTTGCAAGAAATTTTCTAAATTATCTTTTACCATCCGTCTGTACTTGTTAAAGTGTTTGCACGGTTGGAGCAATGCCTCCTTCACTTCACTTCTTGAGCTATTAAAAGAGGTAATGCCTGACATTAACATACCTTCATCTTTCCATAAGACAAAGGCTATGATAAGAGATTTAGGTCTGGATTATAAAAAAATTGATGCTTGTCCTAATGATTGCCTCCTGTATAGAAAAGAACTAAATGATGAAAAACAATGTCGTGTGTGTGGAACTTCTCGATATACTAAAAATTCTAGTGATAATAGTGAGAACCAACCTGACAAGAAAGGTCGTCCTATTCTTGCAAAGACTCTGAGATACTTTCCTATAGTTCCAAGACTTCAGAGACTATTTATATGCTCAAAGACGGCAGCTAGTATGAGGTGGCATGATGAGGAGCGCGTAAAAGATAGGACGTTAAAGCATCCTGCTGATGGCTTGGCATGGAAGAACCTTGATGAAATGGATGAAGAATTTGCAAAAGAATCACGCAATATTAGACTAGGCTTGTCAAGTGATGGGTTCAACCCATTTCATAGTATGAACATTTCATGGAGCACGTGACCTGTGATGTTGATGGTATACAACTTGCCTCCGTGGATGTGCATGAAACCCAAATATTGTATGCTTTCTTTGCTTATTCCTGGGCCACAATCACCTGGTAAAGACATTGATGTGTATCTACAATCGTTGATAGAAGACTTGAAGTTGTTGTGGGAAACAGGGGTCAAAACTTATGATGCGTCAAAGAATGAGACCTTTCAAATGCGGGCAGCTCTTTTGTGGACAATCAACGATTTTCCTGCTTATGCTATGTTATCTGGGTGGAGTACAAAGGAAAAATTGGCTTGCCCTTGTTGCAACAAAAATTTCTTTAGCTTACAACTAAAATATAGTCGGAAGACAGTTTATATGGACCATCGTGTCTTTTTACCCATGGATCATCCATGGAGAACCAATACAAGGTCTTTTAATGGGAAGCTGGAATTAAGACCCCTTCCACCTATTATAGAAGGAACTGAAATTTTTGAGATGCTACAAAATGTTGAGAATGTCTTTGGGAAGAAGCAAAGTACATCAAATAGTTTTCCATGGAATTGGAAAAAAAGATCAATTTTCTTTGAATTGCCTTACTGGCGCAAGAACCCACTGCATCACAACTTAGATGTCATGCACATAGAGAAGAACATACTTGACAGTGTAATTGAAACTCTCTTAGATATCCCAGGCAAAACAAAGGACCATTTGAATGCTCGATATGACTTAAAAGATTTGGGTATCTGGAAAAATCTTCAACCAAAGGAAGTGAATAATGGCAAGAGAACAAAGTTGGCAAAGGCATGCTTTTCTATGACTGCTGTAGAGAAGTCAGTTTTTTGTGGTGTTTTGAAGACAACAAAGTTACATGATGGTAGTGCTTCGAATATATCACGCTGTGTACATCTAGGAGAAAGAAAAGTTTCTGGGTATAAGACCTACGATGCTCACTTTATGCTTCACTATTTACTACCAATACCGATTAAAAGCATCCTTCCTGATCATGTGGCCATTCCGTTGATTCGACTAAGTTTCTTTTTTCGTCGCTTATGCAAAAAGTTCATCACACTGGAAGAGATAGATCTACTGGAGTTAGAGATTGTGGAAACATTATGCCACCTTGAGAGGATCTTTCCCCCTAGTTTTTTTGACATAATGGTTCATCTTCCCATTCATTTAGCAAATGAGGTGAGATTGGGTGGTCCAGTGCAGTTTCGTTGGATGTATCCTCCAGAAAGGTACATGTGTACATTAAAGTCATGTTCACAACAAAAGTCGCCCCGAAGGTTCTATTGCAGAGGCATATCTGACTGAAGAGTGCTTAACTTTCTGCTCAAGATACTTGCATGGAGGTGTGAAAACAAGACTTAATAAGCGGCCTCGGAATGATGATGATCCTAATGAAGATGAAGTTGTGCCATTAAAGTTGTTTTCTAACAAAGGTCATTCATTAGGTGTGGGAAATGGAGAACCAATTAATTTAGATGACATATCAAGTGCTCAAGCCCAGGTGTATGTATTACACAATTGTGAAGAAGTCGCAGATTATGTTAGGTAACTTAATCAAACTTATTTTTATTCTGATCAAGTTCACTCATATTTTTTAGATCAAACCTAACTATTATTAATTATAGAGAGCATGAGGAAGAGGTTAACAATCAGCGGGGAACGAAATGGAGAAAAGCAAAAGTTCACAACAAAACATTCGCAGTGGTTTGAAACTCGTGCGAGGGATCCAAATGTGCCTTTTTGGCTAAAAGAATTATCTCGAGGTCCAAGCTCTATTGCAAGAAGATTTTCTGGATATATAACTAATGGATACAGGTTTCACACTATGGAGCGTGAGGCAAGGAGAAAAACACAAAACAGTGGTGTCATATTAGCTGCTTTAACTTCAAGCTTTGCAAGTGCTAAAGATAAAAGTCCAATCCAAGACACTGTAGCTTATTATGGTAGGTTGTTTGAGATAGTAGAGTTAGACTATTTTGGACGTTTTAAGGTTGTCTTATTTTGGTGTGAGTGGTATGATGCTGGGAGAGATAGGTATGGTCTTACATTTTTTCACTTCCATAAGAAATGCTTCCAAAATGAACCTTTCATACTAGCATCTCAAGCACATTAGTGTTTTTATGTGCAAGATCCATATGAACATAACAAACATTATGTTATGGAAACAGTCCCAAGAGACTTATTTAAAATAAACGACAAATCTAAGTTTGAGGCCCGTCAAACACACTATAGTGAACAACATGAGCGTATAACGAGCCCTGCCATACCAGCTGATGATGGTGAACTTATTCTGGAGATGACTGATTTACGACCCACGGTTATTGAAACGGTTCCCCAAGTGACTTCTGCCCAAGAATATGAGGCAGACTTCATTGGAGATTCTGATTCTGATGGGTCATCCTAAGCAATTTATTGCTTAATATGTACATATGTATACTTAAGTTTTCTTCACCTTTTTATTTGTAAGTAATACTTATTTTTTTTGTTAATTTGTCAGTCTCTTACATTTTTCTTATATTGATTTTGATGGGTATATTGACTCTACTTAACTAATTTATTTGTGTAGGAATAAGGAATTTATTGATCTTAAATCTACATCAAGTAAGAATTTGCTTAGATAATTTGAGGCTAAGAGACAAAGGATTGTAATTGAACACAAGAAATATAAAATGGAAGCTGTAGCTGCTAATGACAAGGAGAAATCTGAGCGAAGGGTGGATGAACCAGAAAGTCAATTGGAGATGCGTGCAACCAAAGGGCAGAAATCCATGTCAAAGAAGCTGGATTTTTAGTCATTTGCAAAGCACATTCGATTCTATTATCAAAAGGACTAATTCCACACCTACCACCTTGGAAGTACAGCCAAACATTCCTTCACAACAGCTAGAAAATAAAAAAAGAAAGGAGCTATTGACTATGCCTACTACTGAGAAAGTCAAGAATGGAGTGCAGGGTAGAAAATCAATACAAGGCTTGAAGAAGTCTAAGCCTACAAACATGGAGGCAGATGAACTTACAAAGAAGCTCGAAGCAATTCGTAAAAGGAACCGCAATGTGCCAACAAGTGTAAGCCAAGAGCGAAGTTGTCCAAGTTCTACTCAACTCACAATCAACCAAGGGCAGCAGCAGAATATTCAACTCATAGATGAAGAGACTCAAACAGGGCAAGATGACACAACTTTGCCTACTCCTGAAACTACCCCACAAAATGAAAGTGCAATGTTGGAGCAAGGAATATCAATAAAGGGTAAGAAGATGCCAGGAGTAAAGGCTACAACAATTGATGAATTCTTAAAGGAAAATGGGATAAACGTGGAAATTGAAGGACCAAGCACTGAACTAAGTGAGGACGGGGAAGAAAGCATGGCACTTGATGAAGACTATTATCAACATGTGATGGAGGACATTGATGATGAAGAAGGTACTGTTTTGCTATTTTTCTATCTTCTCTTGTAAATTGTAATGCTTCTTTTTTCAATTGGCATCACTAATTAGTCCTTAATCTCTTTTCTAACGAATGAAACTAGGAGAGCCAAAGAAGAAGAAAACCCATGGAAAAACAACTTGCAAGGAGATTTATGCGAGGATTATGGAACAGCGGGAAGAAGTCACCTTGATATTGGACAGCCCGTAGGACCAACCGACCAAAGTGTTTCTAATTTAACTAGTTTTGTTGGCACTACTGGTAGAAATAAAAGATTCGTTAGTCTTTAGTACACTAGTTGGCATGCTGTTTCTCCTAAAGCTAAAAAGTTCATGTGGGACTATGTTAACGTAAGACACTCGGTAATTATTGACTTCGATTTTTTTATTCAGCACAAGAGCATATAAAAACTACTTATAATCATGCAGACCAAGTTTATCCTCCCAGACAGTGGAGAAAAGTGGGTAATTCAAGCGATTCGAGATGCTTGGAAGCGGTTCAAAGGAAAGATTAAGCAGAAGCACTTTGTTCCCTATGATACTATTGAAGATATGGTGAAAAATCGACCCCCACAAGTACCAGAAAGTGGATTCATAAAATTGATCTATTATTGGAGTCATCCTCTAATCTAGGTAAAAGACTATATATGTTGAATTTTCATGTGTACGCTTTGTTTCTAACATGTGGTTCAGCTCTTTCACCTTTCTTCTCTTTAGTTTCTTTGCTGTTTAGCATTTTATAGCTGCCAAAATGGTTGTTGTCTGTTTTACTAAATGGACTATGATGGTTATAGATCTGAATTTTATCCATGCTTTATTTTTTTATCGGTTTTTGTTTTCTGTGCTTTTGACTGCTGTCGTTTTATGGCTCTGCGATGTCGTTTTGGAAGTTGAACTACACATGCTTATTTCGGTTTGTGCTCGTAATTCGCGTTGCTTTTTGATGAAGCTTCATCTTTTGTCGAGATAGATGAATAGATCTGATGCTTGAATCTTCTAATTGTTCATCTCTGGTTGCTAATCTGATGAAGTTCATTTGCATTTCTTGCTTAGTGATTTCAATTTGCGCTATTACCACGAATATTTTGTGAACTTGTTTGTTTGAAGTCTAAGATTTTATCCAATTTTCGTCACTAGTTTCACGAGAATCTTATATGATATTCTTTGTTATCGTCTTAGCTACACTAGTTTTTTTATTTATCTAATTTTTAAAGGCAGAGATAATATTTAACGAGTGAATGTGACATATTTTTCAATGCTTTAGCTTAATAATGCAGCCTTGCTAGTAGATTTGCCCAACTCATTATGCTGCACGTGTTAGTAATTGTATGCTAACTTTTTATTCACTTCCAGTCAATAAGTCAAAGAAACAAGCAACACAAGGAAAAACAGAAGTTTCCACATCGCATGGGGCCAATCAATTTTGGAAGAGTACGAGTGGCTATGGTAAAATTCTTTAATATGAAAGAGCAGATTTATATTTATTAGGATTTATATTTGCATAAATTGAAGAAAGAAACCAAAGTAAGATCTTGTTTTGTAGCGAGCGACAAAGGAAACAAACGAGGAACCAAAAAGGTTTGAGATGTTTATTACTACCCGAACAAGTCGGAAGAGGAAAGAAGTGGATGAGGAAACACAGACTGCTGTTGTAATAGTTCATTGAATCATTCATAATTACATTTCAAATTTAGGATATGGTAACTAATTCAATTTTAAATGTTTCTTTTATGTAGGAAGACTTCCAACACCGCCAAGCTGCTGGTGAAACAGAAGAGGAAGCATTTGAGGCCTTATTCGGGAAAGAACAACCAGGTCAGGTAAGGTTGTATAGAAGATCTGTGACAAAAAGTGATTTTAAAAAACATGCTGAAATTAATGAAATCAAGAATCAACACAAAGAGGAAGTGTCCAGTCTGAAGGATAAACTTGGACACATGGAGGCCAAACAGCAAAAACAAGAGGAAGAGATTCATGGGTTGCGAAATATGGTCAAGTTAATACTGCAGCGATCTGAACCTGGAATGAGGCCAGAAGAACTAGAAGCTTTATTACAATATGCCCAACAGTCTCCGATTGATGCAAATAGCGGCCATGGATCAACTCATTTTCTGAACTTAGATGTGGTATGTCCTTATCTGTTCCTTATTCCATAGTTTTTTGCTTGCATTTACATTAATTGCTATGGCTGAAAATCATATGTTTGTTGGCTTTATTAACACCGAAGTTGTATTGCTATGGCTAAAATTTGTTTATGCAATTCTGGTTGTTGTATTTCTGATTTTGTGCACTTGGTACATATGAATTTGTCCCTATATCTAATTTAAGTGTGAAAGTATGGTTAATTAGTGCATGAATAGTGCTATAGGGACATATCAGAATTGTGTTAAAGGAAATGGAAGAAAGAAACACTTGCAGATTTTCATGGTTTGAATGAAACAAGATAATACATAATTTCTTGAATTCACCTCTTTTGCCGTGACCATGTTATTTTTTTTTTTTTTGTATATGCTTTCTTGGTTTACTATGTCTACGTGTTCCTTTCATTGCAAGCTCAAGTGGGAAAATCTTGTGAAATGTTGCTTTTGATTTGAACAGAATAACATTACTGTTTTCTAATCTCACCATGCATGTTAGTCAGAAACTTTAAATTCTTACCTTTTGTTTCTCAAACGTTCTTGCTGCACTGAAAAAAAAAACTTTTATAATTTTTGTATACTAAAATCTTGATATAACAAGAATTCCATTTAATTTTTATAATTACGAATGTCATTATGAATATTTTTCTAACTACTTTTCTATATAATTATGCAGGGTAACAATGAAGATTAAGCTGATTATTATTGTGGTTTATTGGCTAAGATAGAGTACTGTTTAGAATCTTTACATGTATGGTTGACTAATGACTTTTATTAGAAGATACTTATGTATCTAGGATATATTTTTTTTTGTAGAGTATTAGTAGTAAATTCTAAGTGATATTATGGTTATTTTGATATGGCTATGCTTACTTTAGTGTGAGATGTATGAATTTTCACAATTAACTTCCTTCTAGTACTTTTGAATCATTATTATAAATATATTTTAGTTTGAGATAATTTTTATTATTTAAAGAAATTATTTAGTATAATTATGTATTTATTTTTATTTTATAATATTTAACTCATTTAAATAAAAATGCAGAATTATTATACATGTAATCATATTAACTATTATGTTGTATTAATAATAATAATTATTATTATTATTATTATTATTATTATTATTATATATATATATATATATATACAGAAAAAAAAACGAGACCTAAGGCTACACTTATATACAGTAGCTATAGTATACAAAAAAAATAAAAAAAAAACGAGACCTAAGGCCACACTTATATACAGTAGCTATAGTATACAAAAAAAAAACGAGGGACCTAAGGCTACACTTATAAAAAGTAGCCATGGAATACAATGTGGCTACGCTTTACAGGTGATGTAGTAGCACTGAAAAGCGTAACCTATTCTGGTAAAAATAGAAGCTGAAAAGCGTAGTCTTTGGTCCTGGATAGCATCACTTGAAAAGCACACCCTATTCCCAAACGCCAAAACCGTAGCCCTTAGTACAGAAAAGCGTAGCCTTTGAGAATAGGCAACGGCCGAATAGGAATCTCTCTAAAAAGCGTAGCCGTAGCCCAGAAAGCGTAGCCGTAGCCTAAGGCATCAGTTTTTTCACTTTTGGCTACACTTTTCAAGTGTACTTGAATGGGTGTTTTTCTTGTAGTGTGGATGTGACGCGTACGCGTGGGTCACGCGTACGTGTCGTCTAGCTTTTTCTTGTCACGCGTACGCGTCATGTCACGCGTACGACGTCGCCTTCGACGATGCACCTCTTCACGCGTGCGCGTCGCTATATGCACTCCAAATCCTTGTTTTTCCATGAATTCTCCAATTTGCATGCTTTTCTCTTCACTTCTTCCATCCAATACTTGCCTTATGAATCTGAAATCACTCAACAAATACATCAAGGCATAGAACGGAATTAAAGTAAATTAAATTTAGCTATTTAAAGGCCCAAAAAGTATGTTTTCACTCTTAAGCACAAAATTAGGGAGAATTACAAAATCATGCTATTTCATTGAATAAATATGAGAAAAGTTGATAAAATCTCCCAAATTAAGCACTAAGATAAACCACAAAATTGACGTTTATTAACACTCCAGAATTTTCGGCAACTATTAAATCTCCCAAACTTCCAAATCATGAGCTTTGCTTCAAGCATGGGTGTCTTGTGATGCTTATTGGAAATAATGATTATTCAGCAAGCCTTTGTAATGGTACTAGATTAGTTATCACAAGGCTTGGCAATAAAGGTATGGAAGCAGAAGTTGAAAAGGTTTTCATACCTAGGATGACATTAACTCCTTTGGATACAAAATTTTCATTTAAGCTTCAACGAAGGCAATTTTATTTGATGCTCTCATATGTCATGACTATAAATAAAAGTTAAGAACAATCATCGGATTATGTTGGGCTACTTCTTAAACAGCAAGTATTCACACATGACTAACTATATATTACAGTCTTAAGAGTTACTAACAAATATGGATTAAAGATTGTTATTTCTCATGACGATTCAAACAATTACATTGAAACCAACAATGTCGTTTATCATGAAGTTTTCAGAAATATTTGACTTCAGCATATTGTGTCGCACACAATTCATAAGGATGATATTCCTAATTCTTCTAACTTCTTTCTTTAATTATCTCTTACTTATTTATGTCTCAATATTTTGTTTTTAAAATTTGACCAATCTTTATCCTTAACATTGTATCTATCTAGTGTACACATTATTAATTTGCAAACTCACTTGGTATTTTTAATTTATTGCAGCACAACTATCAATTTCTAGTATGGAAAATGTAGAGTTTTGTTTTAACTAATCTTCATTTTCTTTCCATGTATTGATATTAATTAAACATGTTTAATTAATACATGATTTAAAATTATTAATTACATCATTATTATCATAATTTTAAGATCAATAAATATATATGACAAACATATCATTATCATGTTCATCTCATATGATTGTTATTAATTTCATAAACTCAATCCCCAAGAGCGCGGGCCTCTTGCTAGTTTATTGTTATAAGATAAATTTATATTGGGAGAGAACCTCTAGCTGACACGTGGGAGTTTGGAATTCCTTACTCTCTCTTCTCGCAGCTCAACATGTGTCTTTTTTTTTTTGGTGACTTAAATAAACTAAACAAAGAAAAACAAAACAAACAAAATAAAGGAACTGCTTAAATAGAGGGACAGTCCCATTTAAGACTACTCTTAAACTCCTCCCAAGGTAAAGGAAGCTCCACATGAGAAAGTTGTAACTTCATCGCCATCTTTGCCATAGTGTCTGCCACCGTATTTGCATCTCTCATAATCAAACGAAAGTCAACACACCAATTCTAATGCATGATATTTCTTATTTTGAGCACCAAAGGATCAATAAACCCAAAACCATCTTGGTGATTAACAACAAGATTAAACGTTTCCACACAATCCGTCTCACAAATAACATCTCGTTGACCAACATCCCAGGCTAAGAGATATCCTCTCCAAATAGCAAATAATTCTCTTTGAAGAATACTATCACTCTCAGTCATTCCCAAACACCCCCTTTGCCAACTCCCATTACAATGTCTAATAACACAAGCAAAACTAACACTATCACCTGAACCAGGATAACTAGCATCACAATTAATCTTGAAAGTACCAATGGATGGGGATTTCAAAAACCATTTAGAATAGAGGGAAGGGACACACGTTGTAATTCAAAAATACTCCTAAGCTCATTTTCTGAAGTTAATGCCAGACAAATTACTTTTTCCGGAGGCCAAGTTTCATGAGGATTAAAGATGTCATTATTCCTTGCTCGCCATATCCACCAAAGTCTCGAAAAGAACCTGAACGGATGCTCTCTGCTATGATACAAGAACCAGTTCTTCAAATCCAAAGGATGACAAGAAATCTCCAACCTATGCCATACAAGCTGAGCTTTTGGACAATCTCAAATATAATTTATAACTGATTCCTGGCTAGAAAGACATCTTGGGCACCTATCCGATGACAACATCCATCTTCTGAAGCGAAAACTTGCAGTAGAAAGAGCCTCCTTAAGACACAGCCAAGCCAAAAACTTGTGCTTTTCCGGAACAAACTGGCGACAAAGCCAAAGCCAATTCTCCCGCTCCTCCCAACCAAAGAACTGCTTACATAACCACAAGTAACCATTGTGTGAGTCATAGACTTTGGCAGCAGACCCAAACCAATACCAACCCACTTCCGGACCTGCTTACACATCTGGATTGTAAGAAAGAATATTACCTTTCATATTTTGAGATAAAGGAGAATAAAGAGTATCCAAATGCCACCTACCAACCAACCAAATATCTTGTATCCGGAGATTCAAATCAGAAATGTAAACATATATCATTAGATAATTGTCCTTCTCTCCTCCAGCTAGAAAACCAAAAATTCTGGTTCAAATCCCAATACACCAAGCAAACCCATCCTTCAACACTTCCCAAGCCTTGCAAAGACTCCTCCAAATGGGAGAGCCCTTATTCTTAAGACAACTAAAACTGTCATATAGAGATGATCGGTATTTGGCATCCAACAATTGGACCCATAACTTGTTTGGCTGCTGAAAAAAAGTCCAAACTAGTTTCTCAAGAAGAGCAATATTCACACAATAAGGATCTCTAATCCCAAACCTCCATATTTTTTTGGAGTAACCAGTACATTCCAACTAACAAGATTCAATCCTCTTCCATCAACTTGTCCTTTCCAAAGAAAATTCCTCATCATAGACTCCAATTTACTAATAATTCCTTTGAAAAAAATGGAGACCTGCATCTGGTACGTGGGAATAGCAGCTGCAACAAAATTAACCAAGCAGAGTCTACCAGCCCAATTGAGTAAAATCCCTTTCTAGCTTGCTAGTCTACCTCGAATCTTATCCATGACACCATTGAAAGCTGAACGGGTCACCCTAGAATGGTGAAGGGTAACTCCAAGATACTTGCCCAAGTCTTGGACAAATTTGATAGAGGATACCCCAGTGAAAACATCTTTCCTTGTTGCAGAGACATTCTTAGAGCAAAGCGCTTTAGACTTCTCCACAATAATCTTCATTCCAAATGCTTTGCAAAAATTCTCTAAAACCAACATCACATTTTGCATTTGTCTCTTTATAGCTTTACAGAATAGAAGCAAGTCATCCGCAAACATTAAATGAGATATTCTTGGTCCCCCTCTAGAAACAGCAACTGTTTTCCACAAACCCAAATCAACCTGATGACAAATAAAGCATGTCAATCTCTCCATACATAACACAAAAAAATAAGGTGACATAGGGTCTCCTTGTCTAAGACCCCGGCTAGGAGTAAAGCCATTCAGATGATTCCAATTCCAAAAAATAGATAAGAAAGGAGCAGTGACACAATTCATAATGAAATTAATTGTAGGGCTGGAAAAACCAAAGCTCTTAAGGGTATGGGCTAAAAACCTCTAGTCAACTCTGTCATAAGCTTTCTCCAGATCAATCTTAAAGGCCAGTGTGACTTTCTTTGATTTAGTCTTCTTCATAAAGTAGAGAACTTCTTGAGCAATAATGATGTTGTTAGGATTTTTTCGTCCTGGAATAAATCCTCCATGAAGCGGGCCAACAATCTCTGCAAGATGAGGACGGAGCCTATTAACAAGGACCTTCGTGATGATCTTGTGAACTACATTGCAGAGACTAATCGGCCTGAAATCTTTCATAGATACCGGTGATTCAACCTTTGGAATAAGAACCAGTAAAGTCTCCATCATTCTCGGATTAAGAGTAACACCGGAGAATGCTTGCTTAACCATCTTCCAAATATCAAGACCAATGATCTTCCAATATTCCTTGAAGAAGAAAGCTTGAAACCCATTAGGACCCGGAGCTTTAAAAGAGTTCATGTGAAAAACAACTGTTCTGACTTCCTCCATAGTAACTAGTGTCATAAGATCATTGCAAGTTTTCTTATTCAGAGAAGGAAGAGTCACATCACTAAGGCAACCTAAATCAACATCATCCAAATGATAGAATAAGCTTTAGTAGAAAGACTATGCTTTTCGACTCAGAATCTCTGGAACAGTTTCCCACACTCCATCCTTGAGAAAAAGGCCATGAATCTTATTATACTTCCTTCACACGAATTTGAATATGAAAGAATCTTGTATTCCTATCCCCAAACCTTACCCACTACTCAACGTGTGTCTTTGATATTGCTTTTGAACCTCCGATTATTGTTAACCCCGCAATAGCTCCCACATTATTTTTTCTGCTAGATAATAGATGTATATTTTTTTACTTTTAGATGAATTTAAAATTTAAACTGAAGGGTTAGTTTGTAAAGTACAGCAATTTCTAAATTTGTTCTATAATTTCAAAATTAGACCGTATTTTTTCATAGTTTTAAAAAAATTTTCTTATTTTTACTTACTAATTATTATACTCATTTCATTTGTTTGTTTTTTCATTCAAATATTATTACCCAAATTTTAATCCAAATGTTCTATTGTAATAATTCTTTTATGTTAACAATGTCAATATTGGATAATTATAGGATTACACTCCCCTCCTCTGCGAGATGCTAAAATGACACTCTCCTCTCCTCTATTTTATAAATGTACATTCCCCTCCCTTCTAACTTTAAAAAACCTCCTCTTCCATCTATTTTAAATTTTTTGTGTTAACTAATGTTAACTTTATCCATTGTTTAAGAGAAAATAAATTATTTTTCTATTAATTAAATCATACTTTTTAAAAAATTTAATAATTATATAATTTTTTTTCTAAAATACCCTTCAATAATTTTTTAATTATTAAATTACAATTTTACCAAAATTTTGGTTAACAATTTTTTTATATTTTACAATTAATTTTTCGATATCTATATATATTATTTTAACATTATATAAAAAATTTTAGTAAGATTATTTTTAAATATCAATATATATTAATTGTTATATATATTAACAGTGGTAAGATTTTTTTATTTAATGTTAAAATAATATATATTGATATTAAAAAATTAATAATAAAATAGAAAAATAATTGTTAACAAAAATTTTGGTAAAATTATAATTTAATAATTAAAAAATTATTGAAGGGTATGTATCTTAGAAAAATAATTTAATTATTAATTTTTTTAAAAGTATTTTAATAAAAATACAATTTAATCAATAAAAAAATAATTTATTAAAAGGGTATTTTAGTAAGCAAAATTTAATAATAAAAAAAATTTTGTTAATGGGTATTTTTTCAAAAAAATTTTTTTTTTTAAAAAAATAGATAAAGTTAATATTAGTTAACATAAAAAATTTAAAATGAATTAAAAATGAGATTTTTTAAAAGTTAGAAGGGAGGAGAATGTACATTTATAAAATAGAAGAAAATGGAGTGTCATTTTAGCATCTCATAAGAGAAGGAAGTGGAATTTTCTCTTTAATTTATTTCTTTGCATTTTGCATTGTATTTTTAACTAGACATGCTATCTAAACCTAAAAACTATATTGTTTTATTTGAATATGTCAAATGCATGTTTGTAAAAATGTTTATGTATAAATCACATTTAAATTTACTGGTAACTAAAATGTAATTCTCTTAAAATTTGGAAGATAGAAGACTCGAACCCGCAACCTCTTAATTGAGTATGGGGAGTTTATGCCATTTGAGCTATTATTCATTGACTTAAATTTGGAAGATAGGAGACTCAAACCCGCAACCTCTTAATTGAGTATGGGGAGTCTATGCCATTTGAGCTATTACTCATTGGCAAAATTTGGAAAGATAGAAGACTCGAACCTGCATAGACTCTCTATACTCAATTAAGAGGTTGCAGGTTCGAGTCTCCTATCTTTCCAAATTTTTTGCCAATGAGTAATAGCTCAAATGGCATAGACTCCCCATACTCAATTAAGAGGTTGTGGGTTTGAGTCTCCTATCTTCCAAATTTTTTTGCCAATGAGTAATAGCTCAAATGGCATAGACTCCCCATACTCAATTAAGAGGTTGCGGGTTCGAGTCTCCTATCTTTGGTAAAAAAAAAATCACATTTAAATTTGGGCAATTTACATAAATAAATTGTTTGTCCTTTAAATTTACGCAATTGCATTGTTTCAAAAATGAAGACGCAAATACATTATTTCATATATCTATAGAAACCGCTACTGTCAGTAGCGGTTTATCAAAACACGTAATCCGCTATAGGCAGTAGCGGTTTACATGCGAATGGGGGAATACAGAAACCGTTAGAGGCTGTCGCGGTTTTTGTTTGTTGATGCTTGACCATAAACCGCTACTGTGTATTGGGACATGTACGTAAACTGCTAGAGGCAGCAGCGGTTTACGTTGATTAGAAAAAATATTTGTTTATGCTAAATTAAGTTACAAAAAGATTGAGAGAAAATAATATTATAAATAAAAAATTTAATTAATGGTATATACTATTTAAATAATATTATAAATAAAAAATTTAATTTATCATTTCACAATATAATTTAAAAAATATAAATATGCATGTAATAAATTTTTTATTTGTATTTATTATTAGAAGTGAGACCAAATTACAAATAAAAAAATACAGTCTTCAAAGTATTGAATTATATAAACCAAGACTAATTTTTTTTATTCTCATCTCTTTTAAAATTTATAAATAATAAAATAATTTATTTTTAGCCAAAAGTTTACTAAATCATATATTTTTCTCTTTAAAAATCACTTCATTCTCTTTTATTTATATCAACCATACAAAGGAGATTGGAGAGTTTGAAAAATGGGTTGTGTTCTTTGCTGCTGATTTACATTTGAGGTTCTAGCCAAATGATTTTTTTTTATTTGTGCAACTTTGTTGTCTTATACCAAAAAATAAAAATATTTGTATTTTACAGTTGATTAATTGGATAAATAATAGTGATAGCATCATAATTTTGATGAATAAAATAAAAAATATAAATATGCATGTAATAATTTTTTATTTGTATTTATTATTAAAATGAGATTAAATAGCAAATCAAAGAGTGAGTACTCACAGAGTACTAAAATATATAAACTAAGATTAAATTTTTTTTTATCTTCATCCCTTTTAAAACTCATGAATGATAATATAATTTATTTTTAGTAAAAAATTCACTAAAGCATACCCTTTTTCTTTAAAAATTACTTCATTTTTTATCCATATAAATCATATGATTGCAAAAAATATATACTCGTTTTCTTTCTCTCAATCTTTTTGTAACTTAATTTAGCATAAACAAATATTTTTTCTAATTAACGTAAACCGCTGCTGCCTCTAGCGGTTTACGTACATGTCCCAATATACATAAATCGCTACTGCCAGTAGGCCAAGCATCAACAAACAGAAACCGCTACAGCCTCTAGCGGTTTTTGTGTTCCTCCATTCGCATGTAAACCGCTGCTGGCTATAGTGGATTACGTGTTTTGATAAACCGCTACTGGCAGCAACGGTTTCTATAAATATATGAAACAATGTATTTGCGTCTTCATTTTTTAAACAATGCAATTACATAAATTTGAGGGACAAACAATTTATTTATGTAAATTGTCCTTTAAATTTATATGGTTTATTACTATTATTTATCGTGTTTATTATAATCTTCTCACATCTTTCCGACATTACATGGCCCAATAATAATAATAATAATAATAATAATAATAATAATAATAATAATAATAGTTTATTTATGAAAGATATATATTATGAGTATAAATTAAAAAAATATTAAAAATATAAAAAATATAAATTTTAAATATATTTATTTTATATTTATTAAATAAATTTTAAAGTCTTTTATTAATAATAATTTTATTATGTATTTTAAGGATGAATGGTAATTAATAAATTTTAATAATAATAAAGCACGTAGACAAATAATTTTGAAGAAGAAAAAAAATTTAACCTTTTTAAAGAGGCAAATAGTTATTTCATATAAAAAAAGTCACATCATATTCCAGCCCATAAAATTAGGAGCATAAGAAGATTCATGGCCCAAAAAAATGCAGAAAAAACCTCTATAAACATTTATAGTGAAGTCGTTATATTCTTAAGTAGAAAAAAATCCTAGATTGTGGTGTGCTTTAAGTAAGGTAAAATGCCGGCCGGTCATGGTTTGAGGTCACGCACCAGAGATTTGTTCTCTCGTCCATTTAGGAAGAAGGGTACTATTGCCCTCACTACTTACCTCAGGACCTACCACATCGGTGACTATGTTGACATCAAAGTCAATGGCGCTGTCCACAAGGGTATGCCTCACAAGTTCTACCATGGTCGCACTGGTCGTGTCTGGAACGTCACGAAGCGCGCCATTGGTGTTGAGGTCAACAAGCAGGTAACATTTTTGGATCTGATTCTTGTATTTGTGATATTCTCACTATGATTTTTGTTGTTTATTTCGTTGTAATTTGTATGTCTGATTTGGACATTAGGGTTTTAATATCTGGAAATCATAATTTAATTGCTTGTTGTTAATGGTCAATTGCATGCCGACACAAATTAGGTTATACATGTTTAGTATTCTTTAATTCAATTAACTATTTGTAAGTCTTTTTAAATTTGATACTTACGATGTAAGTCGGGGTTTGTTTGAATGAGATTT
Source organism: Arachis hypogaea (assembly GCF_003086295.3). Lineage (NCBI taxonomy): Eukaryota > Viridiplantae > Streptophyta > Magnoliopsida > Fabales > Fabaceae > Arachis > Arachis hypogaea. The sequence continues at coordinate 25,353,538 of NC_092053.1, read as the reverse complement.
TACATCTTTTTAAATGATTTTTTAAAAAAATTTTAAAAAAAATAAAAATAATTTGATAATTGTATATTTGATACAAAAATATTTTTTACTTAATAATTATGTTTAAAAGTAATAATATAAAAATATTTTTTATTTAGTTATTATGTTAAAAATATGTTTTTTAAGTAAAAATTTAAATTATAATTTTTAATTTTTTTTTTAATTTTTATTATTAAAATTTTGTCAAATATATTAAAAAGTAAAAAGTTGTGCTTACTTCTTGTAGGAATAAAAGAATTTGTTTGTAAATAGTTTCTGATGTATGAATTAATTATCTAAATGTTTGTGTGTGAGTCAGGTGGGGAACAGAATAATCAGGAAGAGAATTCATGTGCGTGTGGAGCATGTTATGCCTTCCAGGTGCACCGAAGAGTTCCGCCTCAGGAAGATCAACAATGACAAACTCAAGACTGAGGCAAAGGCTAATGGACAACAAATCAGTACCAAGAGGCAGCCTGAGGGACCTAAACCTGGATTCATGGTTGAAGCTGCCACTTTAGAGACTGTCACTCCCATTCCATATGATGTTGTCAATGATCTTAAAGGAGGCTATTAGGTTGTTGTTCTTTAACCTTTAAAATGTTTTGATATTATAATTTTGAATAAACAAATTTATTTTAAAATTAAATGATTTTAGTATCAATTGATAATAGATGTATATTATATCTCAAATTAATCTGTGGATTCAATATTTATTTATAAGTTATAACTGAAATTTGTACTTATTTCAACCGTGATCATAATTTGACTGGAATGTTCAAAGCATTTTTTTTTACTGTCATGCTATATGTCCAGATCATTTTATTTGTGCTTAAACAACACAAATGCATGACATATTTAACACAGACAAATAAAGATGAGTAATTGGGTTGAATGTTACTTGAAATTAGGCATGTTATATGAAAATTCATATTACGTGCGGAAAATAGCTGGCAATGAAATAAAAAAAGGAAAAAAATAGGTGTTTTGTTTTTCTTCTTTGAGATTCATTTGGTGCTTTAGAGATTCCAATCCTTTTCGTATTGTTTGGCAACAGTTATATTTTCCCACAAGAATGTAATTTTATTTTCTTAAGAATCGCTCCTAAAATAAGAGACTATATTTATTAAAAGAAGAGAAAATTACACTCTCCTCCCCTGCGAGATGCTAAAATGACACTCTCCTTCCTTCTATTTTATAAATGTACATTCTCCTCCCTTCTAACTTTTAAAAAACCTATTTTTTAATCCATTTTAAACTTTTTGTGTTAACTAAAATTAACTTTATCCATTTTTTAAGAAAAAATAAATTATTTTTTAAAAAAATACCCATTAGTAAAAATTTTATTTTTTATCATTAAATTTTACTTATTAAAATATTCTTTAATAAATTATTCTTTTATTGATTAAATTGTATTTTTTTAAAAATTTAATAATTATATAATTTTTTTTCTAAAATACTTTTCAATAATTTTTTAATTATTAAATTATAATTTTACCAAAATTTTTGTTAACAATTTTTTTATATTTTATTATTAATTTTTTGATATATATTAATTGTTATATATATTAACAGTGGTAAAATTTTTTTATTTAATGTTAAAATAATATATATTGGTATAAAAAAATTAATAGTAAAATATAAAAATAATTGTTAATAAAAATTTTGGTAAAATCATAATTTAATAATTAAAAAATTATTGAAATGCAGGTATCTTAAAAAAATAATTTAATTATTAATTTTCTTAAAATTATTTTAATAAAAATACAATTTAATCAATAAAAAAATAATTTATTAAAAGGGTATTTTAGTAAGTAAAATTTAATGATAAAAAATAAAATTTTTGTTAATGAGTATTTTTTTTAAAAAAATATTTTTTTCTTAAAAAATAGATAAAGTTAATATTAGTTAACACAAAAATTTAAAATAAATTAAATTGGAGGTTTTTTAAAAGTTAGAAGGGAGGAGAATGTAAATTTATAAAATAGAGGGGAGGGGAGCATCATTTTAGCGTCTCGCAGGGGAAGGGAGTGGAATTTTCTCTTAAAAGAATAAGTATAAGAATTAATTTTTAATTAATTAATATTAATTAATTTTTATTATAAAATTATTTTTTTTAACCTTCATTTTTCAAAGGATTTAAGGTTTAGAGTTAGAATTTAGATTTAAAATTTGATAATAAAAAAGATTAACTGATATTGATTAAAAATTATTAGTTCTATAGTTGAACTCTTATTAAAATAGTTATGCTACACATATAAGTATTTTTGGTAATTAAACCTAACCAATAGCCTAAATTCAACAAAAACCAACCTCAAATTAGAGAACGTGTAAATACCCACTTTCGCAACAACTGTTTAATACCGTAAACGTTAATATGAAAAACGCTTCTTCTCCCTTGATCAAAACTGCAACAATCAAAATTAAAACGACACTCAATTTCTCAAAAATATCTCAAAATCGTCGCGAAAACTCAAGGAATTCTCAAAGCTACGTTTGAAATCTTCACCAAGAAACACAGAAACAGAAGACGAAAGATTATTGAAGGTACTGTTCACTAATCGTCCAATTTTTTCACTTTTTATTTCTCATTTTCGATCGCGAAATACTAAATAGTCATATTTTTATTTATTTAGTAGATTCATTTTGTGTTCTTGCGTTAAAGTATATATTACTGTTCTCACTATATTGTTCATTTGGTTATAACTGTGTTAGGTCGGTATAAAAATATTACGTAGTGTTTCTCGTATAGTTTAACCTATATTTGCAAGTATTTAAGAGATTTGAATGTGTTTTTGTGCATGTTTGAGTGTTTGCATGTTTCGAACTGAGTATGTGTGTAATAATCAGTAACAACTTTCGGTGTATTCATGTAAATTGAAGTGTACTTGGTGTTGTTGTTCTCTTTTTTTTGTACTAGGAAACATAATGTTGTTGTAGTGCTTCTGATATTTTTTTGCATGTTAGAGTGATTTGCATGTGTTTTTTTTTTATTTTTGAGGAATTTTGTTCATGCATTTGTTGTAACTAGCCCATAGAAATTTGTTATAGTATTTATGGTGTCATTTTGTGCATGTTTGATAGAGTTGCATGTGTTTTTGAACTGACATTGGGTGATGCAATCAAGAAATAATAGTGGCATATTTGGATTATATTTCAGTGTATTTTATATGAATTGAGGTATATTTGGTATTGTTGTCCTCTTTTTGTTATAACTAGGCAACATAATGTTGTTATAGTGCTTTTGATTTTTATTTTTCATGTTTGAATGATTTGCATGTATTTTTGTCTATTTTTTAGAGATTTTGTTCATGCATTTGTTATAACTAGCCCATAGAAACTTGTTGTAGTGCTTCTGGTGTCATTTTGTGCATGTTTGATTGAGTTGCATGTGTTTTGAACAGACATTATGTGATGCAATCAAAGAGATAACAGCAGTGTATTTGTTTTGTATTTCATGTGAATTGAGGTGTACTTGGTATTGTTATCACTTATTAACCTCATTTTTATTCTTTACAGAAAAAATGACAATAAAAAAATTGTTAAGAAGAGCACTGCAAAAAAGGAAGCACCAAAATATAATGTAAGCATATATATATATATATATATATATATATATATATATATATATATATATATATATATATATATATATATATATATCAAAACGACTCAATTTTTTTTTTGTATAAATATAGTTATGTAACATGATTCTCATTTATTTACAGAAAACTCATGATTTGAGATGCTCCACAAGATCCATTCATAATATATTCCATAATATAGGCAATGATAAGAAACCTATTGTCGAAAAATTGGGATTTGGTGCTACGACGTATATTCCTACCTTAAATATGCCGCATAAGCTCCTCAAAAAAATGACATATTCATTTGATTTATACGATAACACACTGCACATGCGTTACGATGTAATTGAGATCACCCATAAAAAAATAGGAGATGCCCTTAGCTTGAATGTATCTGGTAAAAATTTATTTTATAATTTATTCTATAAATCAAATTTTGATATTTTTTAAATTATTTATGTATTATTGAAATATTTTTACTGCTGTTGTAAGAGAGCACTATCCAAACAAAATTAAAAATAAATGAATCAGTGAGGAGCAAAAGAAAGTTATTGAAAACTTCAAAGGCTGGACTTTGTCACAATTGACAAACTCTATGATGGACATGAGTGTTGATGGCAAAAAAAAATCAGCTGAAATTCAAGAGGACATTCGTTCTCTTTATTCAGAAGTGGTTTTTGTTGCCGACAACAATAAATAAAATTTCTTATGTTCACATATTGTCCATTCTTCATGTGGACACAATACAAGAATGGAATTGGCATGCTCATGTGCTCAACTTCCTTATCAAGGACATCAGAGGGCACAAATTGATTAAAAAAAAAAAACTACAATTGATGGCTGCCTCTTTACTTTGATGATTGTATATTTTCGTGAATTCACAAAAAAGAATAAGTCGGTGGATACAATTTCTGGATCACTTTGGGTTCAACATTGGACTAAGAAAAAGCTAGTTGAAAAAATAGAAGCTGGGATAAAGAATAAAATGGTAACTCAACAGAAATCTTTTCTTCAATTTTAGTGTATTTGTTTTAAATATATTATGCTAACTAATATTTTTTTTTTGTTTTAGGGCATCGTGAAAAGAGCACAGATGAAAGACCAATCAAAAGAAAAAAAGAAGGGAAAAAAGAAGCAAAAAAAGAAAGAACAAAAGAAGTCACACAAGAAGAAGACTGTTATATCGCACTCATGTTCGAAAAGTGAAAGTGTTTCTGAGTATGAGTCTGATTCTGAACATGAATCACACAAGACATCGAAGAGAAAAAAATAACCTTAGAGAATGGCAAAGAAGGAAATATTACTTTTAGACGCCTTTTGTAAATATTTATTCCATTTATTTACCTCGTGTGTTTGTATTTTTTTAGGATGGAATCCAAAAAAAAGAAGCGCGTTATTGAAGATTCATCTTCCCAAACAGAGATTGAATCTGATGATGAGTAAGATTCATAAACTATCATTGTAATCCTATGTTTTGTTTTTTCATCAAAATTTTTTTTATAAACAGAATTTTTTGCATGTATTATCAGAAGTGAAGAAATGGAGAAAATAACAAAAAGAAGACTAAAAAAAATGACAAGTCTGCAAAAAAGTATGCGTCAATTTTTGGTTTATTTTGTCAATTTTATTGTGTTTATTTGCCTGGTGATTGTTTGCCTTTTTATGATGAAATCCAAAAAGTGGATGTTGTTGTGGATTTATCTTCCCAAAAAGAAACTAAATCTGATGATAAGTAAGATTCAGAAACTATCATTGTAATGCTATGTTTTGTTTTTTTCATTTAAATTTTATTTATTAACAGAATTTTTCGCATGTATTGTCATAAGTAAAGAAATGCAACAAATAACAAAAGCAAGAGTGAAGAAAATAAATTATAAGCCTGCACAAAAGTATGTGTTAATTTTTTGTATTTTTTATTGTATTTTTTGCATGATGATTGTTTGCTTTTTCAAGATGTAGGAAAACACTAGAGATATTCTAGAAAGTGGGCTCCACTCCACAGAAGCTCACTATGATTCTTCGCAAAAGTAAGATTCAATATCTAAATTTCTTTCTTTGTTAAAATTTTCTAAAACTTGATGTAATTACTCTAGTTTTACTAAATAATGTTTATTTTGTCCTTAGAAAGCCACACGTAAATTTGTCGAGTGAAAATGATCCTATGTTTCAAACACAAACACGCTATCAGAGCTCTGTAAATCAATCAAGTGATAACATGTAATTTTTGTTTCTCTTATCATTTCTTTATTTCTTGTGCTACCATAATCTGCTTCTGATTTCATATATTTTTTTAGAAGAAAAAACCCTTTAAGATTTTATTCAAGAAAAAAAGGCAAGAAAAAAATTGCAACTATATAAGTTCTTATACAACAGAAGTTATATTTTTATTAAATGCTTGGAGTGTAGTGGTGAGATGATTTCGGTGCATTACAGGTTTAAAGAACAAGATGAAACAGTGCATGAACCAAACCCTGTTTAGGAACCAATAATAGAAAAAGAAATCAAATTGAAGGAAAGGATCAGTAGCACAACTTTTGAAAATGATCCTAAAGAACAAATGATTGTTCTTCAAAAATAAACTCATTCTCAATCTGAACCACTAGATATGTGAGTTTTTCAATTCACTTTCAATATTCTAATCATTGAGTTAATCATTTTCACCTGAATGCTTACTGCATATTAACTTCTCCATTGTTTGTCTTCATTAAAGTTTTACTTCAAGTATTTGCTCCTTTTTCAGAAACGCCTATCTCAAGCCCTCCACAAACTCAACATCCTAGTGCAAAGTCTCCCACAGAGGAATATATGGAAGAAGAACCTATTAATGCGTAATTATTAATTAAATTCCTTTTCTAATAGTTTCGGTGTATTGTATGTGATTTGAGGTGCACTTAGTATTGTTGTCCTTTTTTATTGTAAGTAGGCAACAAAATGTTGTTGTAGTGATTCTGATATCATTTTGTGCATGTTTGATTCAGTTGCATATCTTCTTGAACTGACATTGTATGATGTAATCAAGAAATAATAGCGGTATATTTGGTTTGTCTTTCGGTGTATTTCATGTGAATTGAGGTGCACTTGGTATTGTTATATTAATTAAATTCTTTTTCTAATAGTTTTTCTGCATAATTTTTTTTGTGTAATCCTGCAGTCTTCCATAACCTCAACAACCTATTGCGAAGTCTCCCACAGAGGACGGAAGAACAACCTCAACAAGAAGCTCATGAGGAAGCTCTCCAAAAGCAAACTCAGCATGTAGCTCCTTCTAACGTGTAAGTTCTACTTAATTAAATTCTTTTTTAATATTTTCTGTCATTTTTAAACTATTTTATGTGTCATCATGCAACCATCTACCCGCTCAAGCCTTAATGATGGTTGCTAATGCTGCATTGAAGGATGACTTTGGTGCACCATCATTTAGTCTTGGGTTTAGTCAATCAAGCGATGAAGCTACAGTTACCCAAGAGAAGGAACCACCAGCTAATATGGAAAAATCTCAAGAGATCCCAACAGAGTTGGAACAGTTGATTGAGTGATGAATACTGGGATTGCAGCAACATTGAAATATGCTAAGGAGCAAAGTCTCTTACCAGAAAAGGTACAACCTACTCTGAGCTTCCTTGACAAGTTCAAAACTTCGGTGAAGCAAAAGAAAATACCACACGATCTTAAGGAGAAATGCTATCACTGGGTCACAAATATCAAGACTTATCAAGATGACAGCACTAATGAGTGAGAGACGATATTTAGGCTGAACCATGAATCTCAACTGGAGGCAACCAGAATGCACTTTGCATCTTTAAAAGATGAATCATATATTGAAAATTTAGTAATTATAGATTAACATTAGTGATCTTTTATGAGTTATTGTACCATATATCTAATAAGTTTGGGTTTTTTGTTTTCATAGGTGGTCTTCGCAGTTTGTCTCATTTTGAACAGGAAGAAAATTGAATTGAAAAACTCATATACTGTCTCCTCTGATATTGTGGTAAGCTCTAGTACCATTGAACTTTTTGTGTATTTGTAAAATATATGGTGTGCTAAAACTGTTTCTTTTAGTGTTATTCAAATTTTGCAGAATACAGTGTTGGCAAAAGATAAGGGCAACTTCCTTGATCCAAAAACTAACAAGCCCTTTCAGATTGAAGATTATGAGGACTATGAAAAAACTTGCATCCCATCCATTTGTAATTTTTTATTTCTAAAGCCTCTTAAATAATTATTTCATTAGTTTCTAATTAGACTAAAATATTTTTCTCTCTGGCCAAACTTTAGATATTTGTCCCAGTTTGCTATGCGGACCATTGGTGGCTATGGATTGCAGATGTTCAAAAAAAAATTTCATGTCCTTGACCTATATCACAAAACTTCTCCTTCAGATGGAAGAACAAAAATTAATAAATTTGTTGTAAGTTGTTTATGTGATACATATTTCTGTTTCCTGTATAAATTCTCTTGTTTCTATTTGTTGTTATCATTATATACATTCGGTACACTTCGGTTTGACATAAAGTGCACTGGTACTTGTTTGTGTGACATTATCATTTATTTATTTCGGTGTAATTAGGTGTTAAATATAGAGTTTCTTATATTTGTTTTTTTTGTTTTTAGGGGTTCATGATTTCACAAATGATGGTGTTTGCCGGAGGAAAACCTTCATGATTTCATCTGCTGCATTATTAAGTCCTTACTGTAAATTTACATCAGGAGATATTGATAGTAGATAGTTTGAATGCTATAAATTTTTAAGAATTTCTATACTCGTTGTCTACTGAATTGTCTGTGTAATGTATAGTTAAAATAAACACATAATTTATATCTTTGTAAATATTCAATCCAACCTTTTTGTAAATTTTTTTAGCAAAATTAGACTTCTATGAACCTGTATGTACTGTCTTGAAATCTTGTTAATCTGAATGAATCCAGGTTCACAAAAATGCAGAAAAAGAAGAATAATTTCTAAATATACAGAATTGCTACATCGAAAACTCTTCAAATAAACACTGAGAACGCTTACAATTTTTTTCGCAAATTTTTATCAGAAGATATAAATATTGTGTAGGTTGAATTTCTATACTGCTTAGCTATTGAATTGTTTGTGTACTATATATTTAAAACAAACAAATTTCTTGAAAAAATTGAAGAACCTAATCTCAAAACAAACAGTAACATGGTAAAATGGAACAAAACAAGAAAATATAAAAGTAAACCTCATTTTCATTAAAAAATATATTACATAAATTACACTGAAACTGTATCACAAAACACCAAAATTCCTTCAAACAAACACTGAGAAATCTATCTTATTCTCTTGAATCTCTAAAATGATAATTCATAATATGTTCATGTCTCATGATAATGGATCAAATTTGACTACACCATTGATTCACCATCTAAAAGGTTCAAATACAAAAAGTAAATCATATATTAGCACAACTAACATGCACAAACTCAAATTTTCCTTGGAAGAGGATTGAATTGTGTGATTGGATGGAATTAAGATGTGGTAATTTATGTAGTGTTGAATTTGATTTTGATTTGGTGATTGGTTATTATGAGTTATGAGAATGTGATATGAATTGGTGATTGAAATTATGAATTGATGAATTATTGAAATATTGAGTTGATTGAATTCGTGAATGTTGGGCCAGAGACCATGAATTTGGGCCGAAGACCGTGAAAGGTATATTTGGTAAGTTGGTAAATGTATTGAATGTTGATGCATGAGCTTGAGATGGTAATTATGTGATTGAGCGTGTGAAATTTGGTATTGAATTGTTAGAATAGAGGAATTGAAGATTGGAGATGTGAAAATGATTATTTACGGTTGTAATGTGTAAATTAAGTAGTCTTGAACTTTGGTTGAGGATAAATGAGTAAATTTGGATAGTTGGTAGGTGCTATATTGATGTCGAAATTGATTTTGGCTTGAGAACCTCTTAGAAAGTTCAAAATTCTGTTTTGGGTTAAAAACTAATTTTAAGCCAACTTCGGCGGGCATTAAAAACTATTTATTGATCTTTCCAACGGTTCAAGAATAGTTGAAAAATAATTTTTAACGAAAAAGTTATGCGCATTTAAGTTTTGGTAAAAAAAACTGCATTTCTGCAGCATATCAGCTTTTTCTGGATTCTTATATGCATGCATACGCGGAGGTGTAACGCGACGCGAGTATCTGGCTCTGCCCAGTATTCTTGTGTACATGGCATTGTCTCACATACGCGAACATGGCATTTTTAACGTCATGTGTATGCATCATTGGCATGCGTACGCAGAAACTTTTTATGTTAAACACTCTCACATATGCAGGAGGTGGTCCGCGTACGCAACTTTCCAAATTTTTAACATCATGTGTATACGAGAGGTGGCATGCATACGCATGACTACCCAGTTTTGCAGAAAATATATTTTTGTGTTTTTAACCATTCTTCGAGCCTTCTAACCCGCTATAAACCCCGTTATGAGCCTAGAGGCGGTGTAATGGAGGGTAGAGGAGTCAGAAATGATACATAATGAGTCGAGAAAGTGAACTGAAGAGAGATGGATCAAATGAAATGGGATGTGTGATGAAGATGAGTGTGATAATGAGGAATAATGATAGTTAGATTTAATTGAGAATGATGAGGTTGGCTATGAGAATGATGGATGATGAGGATTTATTTTAATTATGATTTTTAAATAAATTAAAACTATATTAAAAATGGATTTGAAAATAAAAATTAAATCTGATTGAGATATACCACCGAATAACATGCAGTGGCATTGTCCACTTGTTCCGGGTAAAGATCTGAGACACCGGATAAGATGCAGTGGCATTTTCCACTTGCTCTAGGTAAAGGTTCGAGACACCGGGTAAGATACAAGGGTTGAGTTTTATTACACTTGTTTCGAGTTGAGAATTGTAACACCACCTGGGTAAGAGGAAAGGGTTGAGGTTGTCCCCCTTGCTCTGAGTTTGGTCCCACTTGATGCATGTTGTGGTATTCCTGTCCAGGGTTCGCTACCAGACATATGTCCGGTATAACCAACAGATGATATCATCAGCCATAGAGCATGCATACATCATTTGCATTTGATTGAATTGTTTGGGCTTGTTATTTCTTGTCTTGGCTTGTTTAATTGTGCATAATTAAATATCTATGTGCTAAATGTCTTACTTGAATCTACTTGTGCATTATTTATTTGCTTTGCTTGTTTTTGCCTATCTGAGAGGTCTCTTATGCTGGTGTTGATTGATGCTAAGGGCTATTCTATTTGGAGTTTGGAGGATGATGGAAAACTTTGAGAGGAATGATTGTGAAAACTTTAGTAAAGGTGAATTAGACTAGCATTTCCTAGGAGAGTTGCCTGATTACAGATTAGTGAGAACCTAAGATGGAAATGTTAATGTATGAAGTTTCAGATTGCTTAGTGAGTTTCCTATTACCTTATATTGTATCTCTTTTGGCACTTTTACCGTACTGGAAATCCATGGGTTGGGAGTTTTCATTCCGTATATATCTTTTGTTTTTCAGATGCAGGTCTTAGTGCTTTTCAGTGAGTTGGAGTTTATTTGAAAGATGGAAAAGTTTATTTTAACTCTACTTTGTACTTTGTTTAGTATCTCTCCTCTTATTTTGGAAAATATTTAATGATGTATGTATATATTTCTTTTGAAACTTTGCCTATAGAGGCTTTGATGTATCTTTGGAAGAGTTAGGATTTGTTATCAACTATTTTCAATTCTGTAACCCTAACCGACCTAAACTTCGCAGATCGTGTCTAGTGGCTATATATATATACACGTTGTCATTACTCTATTCTGTCTTTAAGTTTTTAATTTTTAATTTTACTTTGTTTCACGAACGCGCTATATTCCCGATACGTATGTGTTTGCGCTCATGATTTCCTTTTACTCTTTTTAGGCTTCTAGTTTAATACTTTCTTCAAGTTATATGTATTACAACTCCACCTTGAGTCGTACCACCTTAGTATCATTGACTTATGACTCGAGCATAAGGATTTGAATGTTAGGGTGTTACAAAATATTGAGTTCAAAACCTATTTTACAACTTCATATATCGTAAAACATAGAGCGAAATGTGTTGATCTTGTGATCCAATTCACCTTTTCTCTAAATTATGCTTGAACTTCCTTGAACTTCTCGTGAGCACACACATGCTGAAATTGAGCTTCTATTGATGATTTTATTGCATACGGTATGATAGTATGAAAATCTGCAGCATCTAATCCTCTCTCTCTACTCTCTACTTCTTAGGCAATTATCATACTGTTTGACAAATTGTATAAGTGAGATGTTGTGCGTAATAAATTTATGGTTTAATTACTTTGCATGTCCCTATAGTTTCACCGAATTTTTTGTTAGGTCCCTATACTTTTTTCTTTTCAATTGGTCCCTAGGTGTTAATTTTTTTTCAATTTAGTCCCTGCCATGACAAAACCGTTTAAAATAACAGAATATTCTGTTAAAAATAGAATATTCTCATAATTAATTTAGAATAACTAATTAAACACCTCTCTATTTTTTTAAAATACCAAAACAGCCCTTGATCTCCAAAATGAGAGATCCCTTGCCAGCCCTAACTTTCTCTGTCTTTGTTGGAGTTGTGCACAAGGATGCTGTGAACCGCCGACATGTCCGCCACCACGATCGTTAACCTGTTACCCACCAAGCCAAATACGCACTTCATCTTCTTTCTTTCTTTGTTCTTCTTTTTTCCTTTTTCTTCCTCACTTCACGAATCTCTTTATCTTCTTTTCCCCTCTCACGGCAAAATAGGGAACAGTAAGTTCTTGGCGTTTCTCCTCCGTTCGTTGGGTTCATCATCCATCTGCATCATCGTTCGTGGTGGTGTGAGCGTACGTCGGTTGGTGGTCTTCCATCGCTTCTGATATGCTATGTACTGTTCGTCCGTCTGCTCTGCTCTGCTCTGCTCCACGTTGTTCGTCCGTGGGTTTCGTGGCGTTCCCTTGCCGGGCCGCACCTCGCTGCCTGAAGTCAATATGCCAAAACAGGTAACGAGTTAAATTTTTTGTTTGTTTTTCAAAGTTGATGAAACATATTTAAGCATATGATAATTTTTTTTTGAGATAATGGTTTTTGAGTTGGATTACAAAAAATATAGCAGTGGTTGAATACCTATTTTTTGAATTGATTTCTGAATTTTTTTCTATGTAATGGTTTAAGGTTTACAATATATATATATATATATATATATATATATATTAGTGAGGAAGAGATTGAGCTAAGGAAACCCTATTTGGATTTGGTTGGTAATGCAAAAACGGTTGTAGAGACTCTGAATAAGGATATTAAGGATGATCTTTTTGTTTGACCAGGAACCACCCTTGAGAGAAGCTATATTGAAGAAGTCTAAGGATAATGCGCCAAAGATGGAGGCTCAGATTGCTAAGGATGTTGTGCCATTCAATTTCTTAACACCAATGAGGATCATAAGAGATGCAATTTTTGGAGTCGGAAGCCCGGCTCCGGTAGTGGTGTCCGAGGGTGCAAACACCATGGATGTAGGTAGGGCTGTGTTGGTTCAGACAGAGCACAGGACTAGGTTGGATGCAGGGACTTGGGGGACCATAGGGGTTGTCCTCGGTTATTGCATTGCTACTGTAGTGGCTTGTCCCGATTGACTTATTGTTGCAGTTGAAGGGGATTTTGGATTCAGATTTAGTACCATTGAAGTTGAGGTATATACTGCTGAACCCATACTTATTGATGCCCTTATCTTTAGTTATATTTTCATCTGTCATATAGTGGAATGGTTCTTATTTTAGTCTCAACATTGTTAAGTAACAACCAGTATGAGAAAGTGTATGAAATTGAGAATATGATGATTGATTCTATTGATTCACGCATCTCAAATAAATGTTTATAGAAACAAATTAAGGTCTAACCACAAATCGTAAAATGCTAGCAGAAATTTTTACTGCAATTGTTTTGAACTAGGATCTTCCATGAACTCTTTTATGTTTCTATCCATAGCTAGTAGTTCTGTGATAGATAGGATTACATAAGCTGGTGTAATTACTATACGACAACCCAAAATTCCAAGTTCTAGGAAATTTTTTTTACTAGTTACTAGTGAGTACTGAGTACTGAATAGTGGTAAAGGTAAATTATGATTGTTTGCAAGAGTCTTTTTTTTTGGAAACTAAATTATAAGAGTCGGTGACTATTAATGCTGTTTGTAATGGTTTAATCCAGGGATGTGGAGTGAAAATTCTGGACTGTTGCCTTATATGTCTTATCTTTTTTCGATACTTGAGAAAATATGTATTGCCTTATATGTCTTATCTTCTTTTCAATCTAGATACCAGTTACCTATGGTAGTGATTGTTTTCAACCATGGAAGTGTATATGGTGGTGACCGGAGAACCCCTAAAGAGTTAAATAGACCTCACAAAGATGATCTTGCTCCGACTTTCTTTGTTTCAAAAGCAGGCTACAGGCTACCATGCTTTGATTGAAGTTTTTGGTGGACTATCTTGTTGGGACACTTGATAAACTCAAGTATGCTTTGATTGAAGCTTTTAGTGGACTCTCTTGTTGGGACACTTGATGAACTCAAGTCTACTCTTTATTTTTGATCCTATGTTGGTTTAGAGAGTGGGAGTGGGAGGCTGCAACACAAGAACTGATTTATAGATTACCTGTATTACACTGAAATTATGTTTTCTATGGTTTTTATTTTTAGATTTTAAATTTCAATAACACAAATTATATAACCTTGTGGTTTTTTATGGTGTACCATGATATGATAAAGACACAAATTATATTTTATGAATCCACACAAATATAAAATATTATATGATCATAATAAATACTTGAATAATGGAAATTGAATTTTATATATACTTATTACTACTATTTCTGTTTCATTTTATCCATTCTTTTTTTTTTCTTTATGTTCTTTAAAAATAAGGTATTTTGAAAGTAAAAAAATAAAAAAGAAAAACTATTTTTGGTACAATTTGTATATAAATAAGCAAAAGAATGATAGTGACAAAATAAAAAGGATTATAGGAATATCTTTCATTGAATATTTATAGTTTCATCGAATTTTCAATTAGGTCTCTATACTTTTTTTTCTTTTCAATTGGGTCCCTAAGGGTATATAAGTAATTTCACAATTCACTAACATTTTTTTACGTTTAACGTTAACAGGGACTAAATTGAAAAAAAAATAATGTACAGGGACCCAATTGAAAAGAAAAAAAAAGTATTAGGACCTAATTGAAAATTCGGTGAAACTATAAGGGCCTGCAGAGTAATTAAACCGAATTAAAAAAAGCATGCGTGCTCTTGCTCCTTTGTGTACTTCTCATCTAGGCCCAAAAGTGATGATCGAGATAAATTGGGATCCATAAATGACGATCTTTGAAAAGATCTAAAAAATGAGAAAATACCTAAATCACAACCAAATTCACCAAAATTTATACAGGTTGACACCTTTACTACACAAGCAAAACACATAAATATCTAGACACTAAAAGTAACAACACCAGTTAATCCTAATAAAGACACAATTACCTAAAAACTACTTACTGTCACCAACACCATACTTCATCAGAAAAACATTTCAATTCCTATCAAATGCTTTCTTTGTAAAAGAGTTCTAAACAACATGACTTATCTCGTGTTCGATTTCTTCGTGTCGCTTGTAACCATTTAATTTTTGTAGAATCTTCTTCATGATATGCTAAATACACCATCTATGAACTGTTGTGGGTATACAAGCCTCAATAGCTTTTTGCATCAATGCACATTGATTGGTAAACATGCCTTTTGGAGTATTTTTTTCCATACAACGTAGTCAACATTTAAATAACTATTTGAATGATTGAATATCCTCGTTTTTCATCAAATCATATCCTAGAAGCGTTGAATGACCGTAGTGATTCACACCAACAAAAAAATCGAAAACCAAATTATACCTGATGGCAACAACACAGAAACAAATCATGAAAAAGATATCATATACAGTGAAAGTAGTTTCAAAAAGCACATAAACCAGAACAATACTTGTTAGTATTGTAAGTGGTATCGAATAAAATAACATCTCCAAAATACTCACAAGCAGCCCTGCTTCTTGCATCCGCCCAAAAAGCCATCTTAATTAACTGATCAACCTCAAGTTCAAGCTCCAAAAAAAATTCTAATTCTTATCTTTCATTCTTAATAAGTATTTTTTAAATTCTTTTACATCCTCTAGTTTCGAAACATTACACACTTCTCTCGTAATGTAATTTCTCACATCATTTTTAATAAAACTTAATTCACGATAACTCCCTGCTGCTACGACAAATGATTGATATATTTTCCATGGTCTGATTCCAATTTCATCATTATTCTAAATTGTACGGCGTACAGACATGCTTAATTCCCTGTGTTGTTTAAGCATCTTTGCTTGATTTGGAGAACACAAATGTGAACCTTCGAAATGATCCAAACACCAACGTCCTTCAATATATGTATATAAATTTTTGCAGGACAATTTAATCCAGCTGAGGGATTTGTCTTCTAAATTGGAGATATGTTCGATTTTCATTTCCCCTCTCTGCTTCATGTAATTAATTGGTTCTTAATTTTATTTTTCCTCTTATTTGTGTTCTGAATTTTCGTAGAAAAACCTGCAAGTTTAGAATAATTTTTGTAGAATTTTTTAACTTCTTCAAGCATGTTAAAAGTCATCCCTACCTTTGGCACGAGCTGCTCATCAACATCACATAGAAATTGAAAATACACCGAAAGCATTTCCAAAATAAAACAATTTATAACTCCAAATACATCGAAATTGACAACGAAACAGATTCATCAAAGTAATAATTTAGATTCAGAACTCCTACATTACATTCAAATTCAAACCATCAACCATGAAGAACAATTTTCACATACAAAAACAAAATTATTCAATTACGGAATCATAATACTAACAAACTACATTAACTAGATTCAAACCACACCTCAACCACTTGATTCGATTCAAAATAAAAATACAATTCGTCCTGGTTCAATTGACAGTCTAAACTTAAAAATACACCGAAAGCATTTTCAAAATAAACCAATATATATCTCCAAATACACAGAAACTAGGAACGAAACAGATTCATCAAAATAATAATTCAGATTTAGAACTCCTACATTACATTCAAATTCAAACCATCAATCGTAAACAACGATTTTCACAAATAAAAACAAAATTATTCAACTACAGAATTATAAACTACTAACAAACTACATTAACTAGATTCGAACTACATCTCAGCCACTTGATTTGATTAAAAATAATAATCTAATTTGCTCTAGTTCAATTGACAGTATGAACTTGAATCATTCATTATTTTCAAAAAAACACCTGTTTAAAGCTGATTTCACTGCTTGATTTCAAAAATTTGATCTATATTTTCAAATAAAATAAAAAAACATTGATCTTGAACGAAGAGAACAAAGAAAACATAGAGAAAAAAGAGAATGCAGAGAATGCAGAGATGGAAGAGAACGCAGAAAACGCACAAAAAATTTGAAAATGAAAACAAAATCCGCATGAAAAACGCAATTATATATTCGTGCGTTAAGTCAAAAATTTGTTAGTGGTAATGACGCGTGGAGGTGAAGGTTAAAGCTACTTAATTAGTTAAATGACTTGGATCTAGAGATTAATTATTACTAAAAATGCCAGAGATTGAGACGATAGACAATAAATTTTCGAATCTAAAATGTGATGCTCATGAAATAAAATTAAGGAACCATCTTGCTTGAATAATGATAAGGTTTTTGAAGTTAATAGCAGGCATTCTTTGTGCTTTATACTATAGTGGTCTTAGCAATTTGGTACTTTTTCAAACCACCTAACTTAGTTGCTATCTTTGTCAACAAAAATAGTGGTTTCAGATACGATGTTTGAAATTTGCATAAAAACTGGGAGGATTTTATTTTATTAAAGGAGGAAAAAAGAAAATGTTGGCGGTTTTATTGTTCAATGCACCAGCAATTAGGTCCAAGCTAGATGCACCTAAATGACAAAACAAAGTCTAAAAAGGAGAGTAAAAGAGATTAAGAGTGGTCTTCACATTTTCTATGCTTTTATTACTCTCACTCACATATGCCTTACTTTCTCTTAGCATGATCATATTCTAACAAAAGTTCTACTTTCACTATCTTATCTCCTCTCTTTGTCATTTTGTCAACCCTTCAATGCTTTCCCCTAAGTACCTCTTACTATCCATCATATTTTAAATCAAACAAGGTTGTATCTTGAGACTTGCGAGAAAAAAAAGAAAAAGACGATTTTAGAGTGGGAGAATCAAAATGAAAAAAAAAAATCTCGTTATTAGTTTAAAATAGGTAAAAAAATAGGTAAAAAAAAAGAAGGGGGGGGGGGTTTGAAGGTTTAATATAAAAAATGCTATTTACAAACAGAAAATTAATCACTAAATTAGCTAATATAAATTTATGTATAAATATATATTATTTAATTTATTTTTAATATATATTTTATATAGATGACTGATTTGATTGTCAATTTTCAGTGTATATATAGTATAGTTATAATTATATATTTTATAATTTTATGCTTTATTAAACTATTAGGCATAAAAAGATAGTAGTAATATAATAATTTATTAAAGATAAAAAAAAAGGTGAATTAAATTTAAATTTTATAAAATTTTCTTCTAAAACTCTTCAAAACCAAATTTGTGAACATATCTCAAAACAAGAAAAGGAGAAGGAATAGAAAAAGAAAAGAAAAAGAAAAAGGTAGCATTATTGGGTGCAATTATAACATAACACTATCCTCCGGTACAATTATTACAGTTTCTTTTAGTAGTTTTTCAACCCATGGTAACTCGGAGAATATATTGCAAATTACTAATATTCTATTAAGAAAATATTTTTTACACACTAAACTTTTCATACAATATACTATTTACTATTTTAAATTTTTTATATACTTCTTATTCTAATACTTCAATTTTTTACCTTTTTACCCTTAAATTGAAGTGCACAAATCAATTAAGTTTTCTTAAACAAGACCATTAGCCATACCATAGATATTGTGAATCTCTTCTCTTTTTCTACTAACATTTATTTGGGGGAAGGGGGTACTTAGTTTCTTGCCACTGTTAAAACATTGATTGTATCACAACTACAACTCAGAACTTTGAATCTTTAATGTCAGATGTGAATAACAATCATTCGGACCAGTAACTAACCTACTTAATCTTCTGCTTTTTAACCCTACACTCTTTAATTATCTTTGTCCTTGTTTCCTCTCTCATGTTTCACACCATTGGAATTTTCTTTCTTGAGTGCTTTGAAATTGTCTATTCTTAGAATTTTGGTCCATAAAGCATCACTAAGCAAAAAGAGATTTTTAACTGATCAAATAGTGGCATGGTTTAAGGACAATTTGTCTACCAAAAAAAAAAAAAAACTTTTATGATCAACAATTCAACACATATATAGGTCCTACCCTATGATCATTGCAAATACATGGGTCCAATGCAAAATTCAATTTTTCCCATCATCACATACACAATAATAATAGGTCCTATTCAAAACACAGTTTTTATGATCATCACATGAATAGGTCCTAAGTCTAAGATTATTGTGAAAGCAGTACAACTTGAGTACTGAGATTCTGCTTAAATTTTCAGCATTTAGAAAACAAAGAGAAAGGTCCTTGCCTTAATTCTTAATCTAGAAGGGAACTATAAAATTGATAGTTGATACAATCATACAAAATGTTTCTCTTCCAATAGTAGTCAGAAAATATCAAAATAAATCAGAAAAAGGAAAATTTAGACAAAGACCAAAATAAGACACATTATCATATCTGGGGTGTGAGAGTCGCCAGAGAAATTGATCAGAATATATGAAATTGGCAAAATCAAGAAGAGGGACCCTCTAAATCTGAAGACTCAACCCTCTTGGTAAAATTGACATACTCACTTTCCTCTTGGTGCAGCTTTTCTGTGATGACAACATAGGATTCTGCTATGTCCTTAGTAAAATGTGTCCCTCCTTAGCTGCATCATCCTTATTTCCTTGTCCTCTATTTGCCTTCTTTGGATTCTGTTCAACCTCTGAACACAATTCCACTGTGGTGGTTGATGACTTGATGATTTAAAACTGGAATCACACATGTGAAACCATAATTGATTGAATTTAAAGCATAATCCTTTGGAGTGGGGTGGGGGAGGTTAAACAAAATTCCATGAAAACCTCTCCATGGAATAAAATTAAGAGAAAAAATGATAAAAATAAAAATTTTCAGTGGACAATACAATTATTTTTGTTTTTCACTTATGGAAGAAGGTAGAAAAGAAAAAGAAAAAGATTGCAATAAAGAAAGAAGGGCCTTGCCATTTCATGGTAAGGAAGAAGAACAATTTTACAATTAGACCAAGCTCTCTACCTTGTTGAAAAAAATCATTCAAATTTCCAAATCACCATGTGATCAATTTTCTTGATCCTCTCTCTCTCTCTATCTAAATCGTCATCATCACCATCATCATCATAATCAACAACAACAACAACAGCACAAGTTATAGCGTTGTACAAACACAATCTCTTCTTTTTTTTTTCCTTCATCTTCATCATATTTTCCTCTTCAGGAAGGTGAAGACTCTGAAACTCTAGGTGATGTCAAAGGGAAAAGAGGCAAAAGCTGTGGCTCTGAACCTCTAGGAGTATTCATGGGAGAAGGATGCAAATAGAAACCCTTTTCAGCTATGGCTTTTTCTTCCTCTGATGAATTTCCAAGTGAAGGTGAGGACTTGTCAAAAGGGTCATCATCATTCAATGGTGTGACAGGGCTAAGAGCAAGGGAAGGGAAATCAAGCAAGCTTGGTGAGAGGATCTCAGGCTTGTTCCTGGGTGAGAATCCTGGAGAATTGTTATGGTGTGCAAGTGCAAAATTTGGCATGAGGGTATTGATCATGAGGCTGTTCTTGAGGCTGCTGTTCCTCCTCTCATAGAGCTTGAACCCTTGTTGCTGCTTCTTGTTTGGTCCTGTCTTGATTGGAGGGATGTTGAAGTTCCTTGATGAAGATGGTGGCAACAATGGATCTTGAAGCTGTTGCTTTGCTGCTGATGATGATGGTGATGGTGGTGGTGGTGCCGCCGTTGTTCTTGTTGTTGTTTCTGATGAACCTGTTAGCATCTGAACCACTTGCTTGAAGTTTGTGGTGTCAGCTTGAACAAAAGTTGTTGGATAAGGGTTTGTGTCAGATCTGGGGATAATTGTTTTTGGTGTTAATGGTGGTGTTGAGATTTGGATGCCATTGTTGTTGTTGTTGTTGCTGTTGCTGCTGCTTATGCAGTTGCTGACATTGCTTCTTGGTGAGTTCATAGGAGATGGGTGATTATGATTATGACCATGATTATGATTATTCTCCCTATGATCTTGATGATGATGAAGCCTTGAAGTGATTTCCATTGATGGGGGTGTGTTTTTTCTGTCTTTTTGGTTTGGAACTTTAATCAAACATCTAACCTGCAAAAGTAAGAGAGGAAAAGGTTGGGGGTTTGGTTTGGAATGGAGATTGGAAAAATTAGGACTCTAAGGTCTAAACTATGGGATGGAAAATTGGAAAAGGGTGAAAAACAAGGCGTTGGTTTGAGGGAAAGAAAGAGGGTTGCTTTTTATTGTGCTTGTGTGGTTGTTTTGTTGTGATGTGCCTTCTCTTCTTTCTTTATACTATTGTCTTTTTTTTTTTTTTTTTTTTTTGCTTTCTCTTTTTTCTTATAGTATTTGAGTACCCTTTTCTATATATTAAAAAAAAAAACTCTCCTCTCCTTGAAAACTGAATAAATACAAATGTTACTATGTTGTTTTAGTGGGGCTTTGTGAGGTTTGGTTGGGTTGATGAAGAGAAAAGAAATGCCCCTCAAAGGGTTTTGAGGCTTTATAAAGAACACAAAAACAAAGGATTTTGTTGAAATTAGAATTCAGAATTTTTTTGGCAATGAGCATCTGTACCACACCACTGACAGAGTTATCAATATTTTTTTCAGCAATTATTTTTCATATATTTTATCAATTCTGGTGTCATTTTTTATTCTAATATTTAACCTCTTATTTTATTTTTTTATATTCACTTTTAGTTATAAAAAATACAAATAACACATGTCTATCAATATAATGGGTCAAATTATAAAGATACATATCATTTATTTAAACTTATTTGTTATATAACTTTAATGAAAATGTAAAATGAAGTGTTTTTTTTTTTTAAAAAAAAATAGTACTTATAAATTTGATAAGAAATTACTAATATTTTAAGAACACCTTTTAAAAATACTTAGAAGGTGTTCTTAAATATTAAATTTTACATTAAATTCATTGAAAGAATAAAAATGTTCACTTTTATTTACTTAACAAAAAATAGAGATTATTAGTGTTTTTTGAAAATATTATGAAAGAAAACAAAAAGTCAAAATCCAAAATTTGGTGATGGAGGCGAATTCAATTTTTTTTTTTTAATTTTTAAGAATTGACTTTATTAGAGAAAAATGGTTTTTTTTTTTTTTATATATTTTAAAAGCCGAATTTGTTAGGATGAATTCACTTTTTAAAAAAATAGAAAATACTAAAGGTATTATTGAAAAGAAATTTGCTCCCAAAATATTCTCATATACACCATATACAAGAAAATCACAAAATTACACCATTTTGTCTATTACACCCTCCAAATAAATTAAAAGTGAAAAAATGAGAATGACTCTTTTAGAAATAGAAAATTTTTATGTAATCTAGTGTAACGGTTAATTGATGTATTTTTTTAATATAAATTTTATTTTTTTAATTTTAATTAATAAATCGAATCTTCAGACTTTAGAGAGTATTAAAATTTATTAAAAAAATCCAACGATCAAATTTTATGTTATACAAATTGAAAAATTCAATTTGTGTTAAAGTAAATTTTTTATGTTGTTATAAAATAAATCAAAAGGTCCAACTAACATATTAAAAAATTATAAATACTAAAATGACAAATATAAAGGTTAAATTTATATATTTAAAAAATTTAAAATCAAAAGTAACAAATTTAAGAATTAAATTAGAGAAGTTTACATCACCGTAAAACACACTAAATTGCAATAATGCTTGAAAAACATGATGGGAAGAGCAATATCAAAATTAAAAAATTAAGAATCATAGAAATTATTTTTAATATGGAGATAAATATAGTGTTTTAGTTGAATATTAATATTTAAAATATATTACAATATTATAAAATACAAAAAAATATTTAACACACGTATTATCAGGATAATAACACATGTCTAACATGTATTCTGTGTGTTATCAGAATAATGACAAATATTTAACACACATCTTATATGTTACAATTGTACTTTAAATAGGCTCTTCACTTATAAAATCTATTCACATATAATTATACTAAATAATTTGATTTTATAAAAAAATACTAATATTTTTTTTATATAAAAAAAATTAGCCTGAAAATGAGGCATAATATTATTAATTTTGTTAAAATAAAGTGGTGGCATTGACTTCAGAGCCCTCTCCAAAGGCATTGTATGTGATGGGATTGGGGATGACAACCCCATCCATCCCATTCCTAGATTGTCCTCTTTTCACTAAGCGCGTGTCTTTCACGTGCCAATCATCTTTCACCTAATACTCCGTTATCAATCCATGTTTAGAAGTGAAGTATTCAACCTGCTCACCTCACCAAAGATAAATAAATAAATAAATAAAATGACTTAGCAAAACCATAAAATAAGATTGTAAGATTAAAGATGATGTTATTTGTGCAAAAGTTCAAAGTTTAAGTCTTCTATTCTTCTTCTTTTTTTTTATTAAATTATGTGTAATAATCAAGTTTTGTTATTTATAAACTAGTGACTAGGTCTTGTAAGTATATTTGACTACATGGATCCAAATTAAATGATGTATGTTGTTCTATTTTTTTAATTATTTTTATTATAAATTATTGTCTACAGTATGCATGTATATATAGTTAAAAATTATTTTTTATTATTCCCTCACCACCTCCATAATTATTTTCACCATTAATAGATTTAGATGACTAATATCTATCAATAAATAAAAATACATAGGCAATGCAAAATTCTCCAAGCAAGAAAAAAAAAATCAAGATTTTCTTTTACTTTAATTTGATTTTGTGTATTGTTGTTCTCTAAAAGAGGAATATAATTTTGACATATTTTATCTCTAAGAGTGTACCGTGTATACCTATATTATTTCTTGCTTTATAAGTTTTTTAATGAAAAACTTTAAATAATGTAAATAAGTGTACCATAATTTTGTAAATTACTTTTGAGGAGGGTAAAACATGTTTGAGGTTGCTATATACCTGGAAGATTTAATTGAAGGTTTTGCTTTGCTAAACTGATATTGACCATTATAGACTTAGAGTGAGCCTTACGAAATTTAAACGAAAAAGTAACTACTTTAATTGAATGGAAATTCAAAAGAGGAGGTATTAATTATTATAGTTAAGAAAATATATATTGTTAAAACATCTTATATATATATATATTGTGCATCGTACTATGTCACTAGTACACAGAAGAGTTAAAGACCAAATCATTAGAATATTAAAGCATACTCCAGCTTTTATGAATTTATTTTACTTAGTACTTACAATTTTGAATTAATGCCGCTTAAATTGTTATATTAATATTTACACACTAATTTAAAGTTTTTTTCCGGTTGACCATATTATTGTGTTGAAAGATCAACACGCATTCCTAACTTGTAATAATATTCTTGAGAAAAAACAATGACATTTTCTTTCTTTGTAAAATGTTTAAATAATATTTTTTTTCTTCTATTTTTAAAATATATATTCTTTTAATATTAAAAAGATCTAATCTTGAGTCAACTAAATCAAAATATCATTTAACAATTATTATAAGTATATATATAAATTAGCAATAATGATTTGGTTGATTAATAATAATAATAATAATATATTATGTACTATTAATGTAATAATTTTTATTTATTTTTAATATTTTATCATTAACCATGAAATACATAAAACACTTTAAGTTAAACATTTTTGTAAAAAATTAAAATATTTTATAAGATGCGATAAAGTACTAATAACATAAATAAAATTTAATAAAATAATAATATTATTTAGACCAAAATAAAATAAAAGTTGTAATTTTGTGCAATTTAATTTAGCTTGCTTGTTAGAGAACCATATGAGAGTGTGATAAATTACTTAAAAGCTGGCAACACCAACAATCCATATTGGTGACTATTTAATGGCACTGTAGACAGTGGGTTTCTATTATTCAATTTTTTAAAGGTATCTTGCATTCCAAAGCAAAGTGCAATATATGCTTTGTGACCATTACTATATTAGATTCAACGGTCAATAATTTCCATGCACCATTAGATTTAATTAATTAATCCACAATATCTTCAGCCACTCCACACATAATCACTAATTAATATCATAATATCCATTCATTAATTTTTAATCACTTTGATCATGAATGTGAATCAGTTCGGTTCCCAAAACAAATTAAAGTGAAGTACAGGAGCACTTTGTAGTTGTGGGATTCCAAAATAATAATAATAATAATAATAATAATAATGTTTAATTTCATTATCCAAAGTTGCTGATTGGTAATATAATGTAATCTCATATCCACAGTCCACTTGAGTGAGTGGTTTAGATTTTTTATTTTTTTCTTTCCTTTTTTCCTTTTTCCTTTCCACACTTTAAATAAAATCTTGAAAAGCAATTAAAAAAAGGGGAATCAAATTCTGATTTACTTGTTTGTATTGAAAAAAAGAGGGTTTGTCTGTCAAAGGGGACCAAATGCTAATAAGACAAACTCAGTGCTTTTATGAATTGGTTTAAATAATTTTAAAGGATAATCATTATATTAGGATTGTGGAGGGATCCCTTTTTCAAACTTATTCTGTTATGCAAAATTAATAAATTATATGAATTTATTATTGAAGGTTTAATTAAATGTAAAATAAGAAACGTTTTCTAGCTATCATTATTCATTGTGATAGGTATGGAAATAAATTACCAAAGCAAGTTGGCCTAGATAGATGAAAGTCTATATCTTTTAACTATTTCTTTTGAATTTGATACTTACTAAAATATAGAAATAAAACTTGTTTGTTTGAAAGAATCATTTATTTTGTGTTTTTGCAATATTTAAAAAATTAGTCATATTTAAATAAAACAATAAACATATATCAAATATTTAAATATAAAAAAAATTATTCTAAAAGAAAATATTTAATTATTAAAAAAAAATTTTAATACCAACATTATTAAGAAAGATCAAATCTTTTTATAATATTTAAAAAGAATAACCAAATCTTTTTATAAGGAGATAAATATATCTTTAATTATTTTTTATTTACTTTTTATAATCTTTAATATATGCTATTTCATCTTTAACATTATATAGATATATATGAATATATATTCACTTGGGATTAATTAGTTAATTAATTTTAAAAAATTACTCTAAAAAATCATTAGAAAAATTTAATTATTAAAATATTAATTCTTAACTATTTATTTATTTATTTATTATAATTTTTATATTAATATTTTTTATTTTTTTCTAAAATTTTAGTAATTATTATTATTTATTTATTTATTTTTTACTTTTATGATTTTTTGTCCTTTTTTTTCGTTAGGTAAAAATCACAAAAATAAAAAAATAAATAAAAATAAATAAATAATTAATAAAAATTACTAAAATTTTAAGAAAAATAAAATTTATCAACTTAAAAATTATAAAAAATAAATAAAAAATAATTAAAGATATATTTATTTTTTTATAAAAAAATTTAGTTCGTCTTTTTAAATATTATAAAAAAATTTTGGTCCTTCTTAATAATTTTAGTATTAAAAATTTTTTTAATAACTTTTTCCAAAAAAACAATAAACAAAGATACACAAAAACCGTTTTATCTTTTTTACTTGTATCACACAGTTAGCCAATGTATGCATCGAGTTCCTTCTCATCAGAATGGAAATATCAAAAACAAAAAAGAAAAGTGAAAATATCTACATACACCTAAATAAATTTCCATTTGTATAAGATATTTTTATTTTCATTTCTATAAATTTTTCTTTCGGTTTTATTCCAATAAAATTTAAAAGTCTCTATTTTAGTTTTTTGCTTTAATTTTTTTTAAATAATGACATACTAGGTTAAATGCTGATGTGGCACACATTATCACATCACAAGTAGAATTGCCACATCAACAGCTATCTAAGCCAAAAAATTAAAAAAAAAATTAAATAAAACTAAAAAAAATTATGAGAATAAAAAAATATTTTATAAGAGCCAAAACTTTTTAAACCATATATTTAATGTGCATGAGGTATTACTCAAATTTTACTGTCGTCATATAACCAAACAATTGTAATCATACTACGTATATATTAAAAAATAATATCAATTAGCTATCTATCGAAGTATATATTTGATAATTGATATCTTATTAAAAAATTATTATACTATTATAAATAAATTTGATTATTTGTCTATTATAATTTTAATTATTTTATTGTAGCATGTTTAATTATTCTAATGATTAATTATTTAGTTAAAAAATATATAAATTAATATATATATATATATATATATATATATATATATACAAACATATATAATAATTGATTTAATAGTTAATTTTTTATGTGCATAGAGTATTTTTAAAAAGGGAGCCACTTAGATAAAGACGTCTAAAACGTCTTTTTTTTAAAATATTTTTTAGTAATTAAAATTTAACACATATATAATCAATTAAATCATGTTATTTTTGTCAAAATTAGGCCAAACAAATTAATTTGACCAAAAAAATAATGAATCAAATCTTGAATTGATCTAAGTTAATATTATTTTTTATAGAAAATTACTACAATACTTTTATTATAAAAAATGACTAAAATATATACTCCTATTTTATATATATATATATATTAATTTTGAAAACTCTAAATCCTAACTTTATAACGGCAGAGAAGTAAAAGAATAGAATTTAAGATTTTTAAAATTAATATATATAATAGGAGTATTTTAATTATTTATTATAATAAAGATATTGTAGTCATTTTTTATAAAAAATAATATTAATTTAGATCAGTTCAAGATTTGATTTACTATTTTTTCGGTCAAATTAATTGATTTGACCTAATTTCGACAAAAATAACACAATTTAATTAATTATATGTATTAAATTTTAATTACTAAAAATATCTTTTAAAAAAAAACGTTTTAGACGTCTTTATGTGAGTGACTTCCTTTTAAAAAACTATATATAAAGTTAAAGAAAATTTCAAACTTTTTACTATATCTTTCAATTCAAAATTTTCTATCGTGATTTTTTATGATAAACACATTGATAATTATAACTAAGTAACATAATTACTCATCTAATAAAAAATATACGATAAAATCATATAAGAATTTATCAAAATAAAATTGACATCAGCTTCCCAAAATCTCTTCTTTTGATAGGGCTAAGATTATTTGATGATGTATAGTGCTAGATTCTAAGTCACGAATTGGTTAAATAGATAGTAACAGATTTGGTCCTAAATAAGAAAAAAAAAAATCCGTGGCACTTGGTAAATAAAAATAAAATCTTATTTGTTAAGGACAAAAAAGAAGTTGCCAATAAAAAAATGATGAGCTTCTAAAATGAGTGAGATATACAATTAATTGGCTGGTCATGGAGCCAAATAGATACCATGCCCACTTCACATTCAAGTGGGAAATGAGTAAGCATTGAACAATGACTTGCAATGAACACATGACACCATGCAATTACCAATTTTATGAATTTAGAGTGTGTGATATCTTCAGCAACAAAATACACCATTCAAAAGTTAAGTCAAGTCATGATGATCATGATATTTTTTTTATTATTAGTTCCTCAACTCTAGTGTTGGAGACACATGATTGGAGAACTCACTCTCCATTTTTCAAATGCTCATCAATTATCAATCACAATCACAATCAATGGTATATTAGTAATGTAATCAGCACATATTGTTACAATATGAAGATTTGTCTTGTGTTGTGTCTCTCTCCCTAAAATAAGAAATATCATCCTTTTGTTTATTATAGGAAAAAATTAAGTAGCAGCAATTTTATTAAATTTTAATAAGCATGTAACTAATTAAAAAAAATAAATAATTTTATATTTTTAGATAAAATTTTATATTATTAAAAATATCATTGATAATTATAAATTATAAAAGTTGTTGGTTCCTAGCATTCTTCAGTTATATATTTTTACATGACTTAGTTTAATTTCAAACTTCTTCATTTTAAAAAGATTAAGACACCTTACAAAAGGTTAAAATAGACTAATTAATTTCTTTAATTTCCTAGACTCCTTCTAGGTATTATATAGTTATGTCTTCTTCTATAAATAATTAAAAAAAGGCTATATGATACAAATTTATAATTTTAAGAAAGTATCTGGTCAATATCTCAAGAATACTAATTAAACTTTGAAAAATATTAGAAAAATAAAATATTTTGTTACTATATTAATCAAAACATATAAAAGCTAATTAAAAATGATCTCTTTAAAAAATTTAATTACTGCATCTAGATCACTAACAACAAAAGAATCCAATTTTCAAAAGAATGATTCATCATGACTATCATTTTTAAGTTATTTTTTTTTCAAAAATATTAATTTTCCAAGTTTTTAGCTAAGAGATCAAATAATAAATTATCAACTACCTGGTTCATTTGCTAGGCTAGCTTTAAACAGTAGTGTTACATAAATCTAAAAAAAAAACCAAATGTAATATAATGTTAAAAATTAAATACTGGCTAAAATTTATTGGAATCTGATCTACAGGTTCTTGAGACTTTTCCGACTTTAAATTCAACTGCTTCAAGCAATAACTACTTTAAAAAGTTTCTTATCTTTTGAAAATGAATTAGAGTTCACTGAAACACTAATTAATTTATATATTCCTCAATTAGACACACACATTAATGTATGCTTTGTTAGCCCTAAAACCACTGAAACACCAACACCCATTGTTGCTTTAATTAATTTATATATTCCAAAAAATAATTAACCTTTAATTAACATACATACACAAAAACAAATTAAAAATATTCAAAGATGCCATAACTTTATCAAACCTTGTTATTTATTTATCCTCATATATTGTCATGTGCATACTTTTCATAGGTTTCAACAGTGCATTATGTGTTAGGCGGCAATTGGTTCATACACATCTATTCACTAAATTATATTATTATATCTTGTCAAAATACAATTAACTTGGATCCACTTAATTAATTAAATTAGAGGGGGAAATTTTAGAGAGGTTATTGGCCGGCTTGACTATGGGGTCATAAACAAAGTAAAGTATTAGGTGTCATATTGGGGGTTTCATTAGCAAGAGTTGTGAGGAGGGTGACAACTTAACGTCAGAATCCTTAAGTACAATTTTATTATTATTAGAAATGTTTTCCTTTTCTTTTATTGTCTACATATAATGTGTATAAATGCACCGTTCAAATTAAGATCTATAGTTTAATTAAATATAAAATTTAGTTTTATAGATTTAGATATTAAATTATTTCTTTTTCATCGATCAATTGATTCTATTATTGTCATGAAATTGACTAATTTAATTTGAAGAATTATATTATAATCTTGTTTCCAGATATGGATATTTTTTCTTCCTTGATAATTGAATTAAAAAACAACTATATTATGCGGTGATAATGTCCGCACAAATAATTTTTAATTAAATAGACATAAGTCTAGTAAAACAAAAAACATACACACATACATGCATTCACACATTTCTTTTTTTTCACCCTTCTCCTATATATAAATTTTTGTTAGATAGCCTAAAAATTTATTGATATAACATATAAATATTTTTGTACATAATATAAATTTATTAATATAACATAAAAATGTATTTTTTACGTGTTTTTTTTTTTATCGTCGTTCTTTTATTACTACTGTTGTTGCTGCGTTTTTTCTTTTCCTTCTTTTCTTTTTAGTAATTTTGTAGCATTGATTTTTCTTTTTTTTTTAATTCCTCTTAAAAGAGTGAAACAAGAAGAATTATGAAAAAATGAAATAATAAGAAGAAGATGAAGAAGAAGCAGCAGAATATGAGGAGGAGGAAGAGAAAGCATTTTGAATTATGCAGAACTTATCAAAATAAAAATACATTAAAATTTTTAACAAATACACATAAATTTTTTAGTTTTTACACAAAAATTTTAATTTGCTACAAAAGTACAAAAATATCTTCTTTAATACTATATTTCTTTTCTTCTTTTTTTATTTATTTATTTATTTATTTTTAGTTAAATGAATGTAGGTTCATTATTTTTATTCTTATTAAGAGAGTAAAATAAGAAAAAACTTGAGAAGGTAAAACAAGAAGGAGAAGATGAATAAGAAAAAAAAAGAAGATGATGATGAAAAAGAAGAAAAAGCAGTTGCAAGACCTAGAATAATTTGTCATGGCCTAACACAATTAGCTAGTTATGGAATGATTAACACTTTAGTATTGCGACATCTCATTAATAAGTTAATGTGCAGGAATAATCGGATAAATTGTGTGTTTTTGGTCGGGTTGTAGATAATATTCTCCCTCACCTTGAAGAAGGAAGGGTTAAACCCCTTCCTTAACAAATACACATAAATTTCTTAGTTTTTATACCAAAATTACTTAATGATTGCGACACGCAAACTCAATTTGAAAACAAGCATACAAACAAGACTGAATTATGAACAAAGCACACATCCAAATTAATTTTGGATTAGATGTCATTAATATGACAAAAATTCAATGATAACGATAATAATAACGATGATAACGAGAAAGAAGATAAAGATGACGATAACGATGATGACGATGACGATATAATGATAACATGATGATGATGATGTTGGAGAAGGAAGAGGATGAAAACGAAAGAAAATAAGAAATCAAATAAAAAAACAAAGAAAAAAAAGAGGAGAAAAAGGTAGTGATGGTGGTGATGAGGACGACAATGAAAGAAAAAAAAAAGAGAAGAAAGAAGGGAAAGAAAAAATAGTAACTGAAATATTAGTAAGAATAAGAGAATGAGAAAAAGTAGGAGGAGAAAAAAGAAAAAAAATAAAAAAAAAAAAAAGAAAAAATGTGTGATTTGAAAAGTGGTTATAATAACTTAGTTAAATTTAGTTAAGTATTTTGAAAAAGGAGAAAGATAGGAAGAAGAAAAAGAAAAAAAAAGAGGAGGAGAAGGAAAAGAAAATAAAAAAGGAAAAGATACGTAATTTGAGCAACGATTATAATAATTTTGCTAAATTTGATTAAGTATTTTATTTAAATATAAAATTTTATTCATTAAATATATATTAAAATTAATAAAATAACACGTATATTTTTATACAAAATATAATATCTAATTTAATGATTAATTATTTGATAGATACATAATATTTTTTACTAAAATACTAAAAAGAGAATGATGTTAATTCTTAACTACTATATTACGCGATCAAATTGTTGGCATTCGCAAATGTGTAGTTAGTCACTTAATTGAGAACACATTTATATTATTAATGAAGATAAATATATATTTTCCACACATACGTAACTGAAATTTAAACTTATTTGAATATATTAGTAAATATGTAACAATACATATATTTTTCTTTTCTTAACAGAGCCTCAAAGCATATATTTTGAAAAGATATTTAAATATTTTTAAAATATTAATATTTTAAAATTTTTAATGGTTGATCTTAATTATAAAAAAATATAATATATATTAATCAAGTGTTGAAATCAGTTAAATACTGACGTTTGAGAAACGTATGAAAAATTTTGTATATTTAGAAATGGTGACTTTGCAGGGTCCGCCAACCTTGTTAATTATCTCACCGTCACGGCCGGTCTAAGCCTGAGAGCTACTATTAGGCACATGTTATGATATTGTTATAAAAGAGTAACACTGCTTCGTATTCAAAGATAGAAACAAAGAGACAGGTACTCATTTTTCTAATATCAACAAAACCTTGTGCCGTAAAGTTTGACACTTGTGCTTGTCCAGTTCATACTGTGTTAGGCAAATTCCACATCACTTATGGTTTTAAATTTAGTTTAGAGAAAGTTTAGGAGATGAGTATTTTTATTGAAATTTGTTCGGTACTTAACTAAAAAAAAATAAATAATTTTATATTATTAGATGTCATCTCATACCATTAAAAATATTAATAATGATTAATTAATGGTTATACATCACAAATTCTGTTAGTCTTTTAACATTTTTTTTTAATTTATTACTTACAAAAAAAAATATTCGTCTTTATTTTTGATAATTTTTTTGAAAAATAATAAAACTTTCAACAAAAATATATTTATTTTGATTTTTAATATTTAATTTTATAAGATTAATTAGTTTCTTTGCGAATAATTTCTCTTCAAAAAATATTTATATAATAGATTAATTACTAATATATTTTTTAGTGTTCCATAGTAAATTTAGCTAATATATTTAAAAAAATAACAAAAAATAAACAATCCGAACAATTATTTTTAAAAGGCAATAGAATTTCGAACAAAAAAAAATTGTCAATTCTAATTGATTTTTATCAGATAAATCAACAATTTAATATTACAAGTAGACTTATTTTATTAATATAACAAAATATTAACAAAATAATTAACTAGTTTCACAAAAATAAAGATAAAAAAATAAAAAAGATAATTTTTTTATTAAATATCTTGTTATTTTAATTGTTAGATGCTGTTTAGAATTTTTTAAAAAAAATTAATAATATATAAAGTCAGATTAGTTATTATATCTCCCATATTATTTAGATAGTTTTTTCCTATTACATATTCATGCAGTAAATTCAGGAAAAAGTTAATCTGTTATATAGTTGATTAAGAGATGTTTTTCTATAATAATTTAATTTTAATTTTTTTTTTGTGATGATAGCTTAATTGACATATTTCTTGGGTATACGTTATTAATAATTAATTTACATCTAAATATACACGAGAAGCTCAAGAATGAAGATAAGATAAGAAAATTAAATCGTTTGATTAATAGTAAGGTAGGTTGGATTGGTCAGTATCACCATTATTATTGTGGCCACAAGCCATAACGGAAGCAATCTTATAATTAAAATGTGTTTTTTTTTATGAGTTCTTAGCATTAATATTGACTTGTGTTTGGACAAAGAAGTACAACAAGATAACTTTTTTGAGTTAAATTCAGAGAGAAGAGAATGAGAGGAAATTAATGTATGAAACTTCCTGGTAAGGGGACTATTTTATACTCGTAGAAAAAGATAAAATCAATAATCTAGAAAAGTATTGTTAGTTTAATCAATAAAAGGATATATACAAAAAGAAATAATTAGGAGGGGCAGATAGGGGAAGATCGTTGAATCACAAGACTTGATGTATCATTAACTATTACTAATTACAGTAATTAGCTAGGATGTTTTCCTTTTTTTTTTTCCAAAATGATTATAAAAAAAATAGTTTAATCTAAATACTTGTAAAATTTAAATAAAGAAAAAATTATAATAACTAAACTATAATTACATAATTAAATAATAGTTATTAATTTTTAGTCGTTCTAAAACACGGAGGTGAACTACTACACAAACTACTAGTTTTAAATTATGTTGTCGTCTTAATTAGTGTTCCTTTGCCAAAGTTTTAAATCATGTTGTCTTATGGTTATAGTGGTCCATAGGATTATATATGATTTGAAAATTCTTATAAAAAAAATAGTCACATGAATCACTTTAAAAAAAATGTAAATCACTTAATGTTAATTTTAATTTAATATTCATTATTAATTAGATCTTCTTATTTTTCATAATAAGCATTTTCCTCATACGATTCTTTACTACATACCAAAATTTCAAGTGATATACCAATATTTTAAAGTGATATATATTTTGAAACAAATGGAAAATTTCTAAACTAAAGTTTGATATTTCTAAATAAATATTTTAAAAATACTCATATTCGATCTGTATTTTAACTATTTGAAAGATTCATACATATAGCACATCAATTTCTATAATATTAGACTAGTTGTCCTTTTCGATTTTTGATTATTTATTCGAAAGACAAAATAATTCTTTACAATTTAAAATTTTTTAATAAGTACCTAATCATCATTTAAATAATAAATTTAAATAACCGTTGTAAATATTGACCTGCTGATATATTAGAAGTTATTTATAATTTAAACTAATAATAAATATCACTTATATCAATTACTTGAATAATTAAAAATTAATTATAAATTTTTAAATTGTTAAAAATTATTTTTTTAATAAATATTCAAAAACCAAAAAAAAAAATATTTATCCAGAATATTATTAAATTACCCTATCCCTCTGGATCCAAGAATTGAATGGATTTATGATCTGAGTGAAAGGAAGAGTAAAGAGTGTGTGTATTGCTTCAACGCTGCATTTTCCCTCTCTTAAGGCAAAGAAAACAGGTGCGGTTGTTTAGTCAAACATGATGGCCCCATATATATTCCCTTTGCTCTCATAAATTAAATGAAACCCCCTTAAGCTTACACATACAAGAGAGAGGGAAAATTAAGAAAAAGATTGTTAGAAACTTGAAACTTGAAACATGCAATCCTTCGATTTATTCTTAGCTTCTTACTCAAGGGTCAATAATTGTCTATTGATTTGATTAATTGAGAGTATTTGTCCCCCGTTATCTTTTCACATCAATAGAAAAATTAAATTTTAACAACTAACTTTCATCAAAATTAAAGAGCCGTGTTACTATCATTTTTATAGTTATTTTGTACTTATATTCCTTTAGACGCTATATAAATTATTAATTTTACATGAATCACATTTTTTTTTAATAATCGAAGAATTAATATGTATAGGTTCAGTAATATACAATAATATAAATTTAATTAAAATTTAAAATTTCATGATATTAGAACCATTTATGTATTTTTATTTAGTATTTAAATATAAAAAAAATTAAATAGAATAATAAAATATCATTAATCTTTTGATATATATTATTGTTTTGAGGTGTACCTAAAATGGATTATGTGAATTGAAATTTTGAAAAGAAGTCGAAGACAATGTAAAAGGGATTTTCAAACTTCTAAATAATTCTGTATTACGACTACAATAGTTAAAGAGGTATTTATAGACCTCTTATTAGATTAAAACAAAGAAAATTCTAAAACCCATAAACATAAAGCCTAATTTAGTAATTAAATAAATAAAATCAAAATATATCAAATTAAATTAAAATATTTTAAAAATGTAAATTAATATCTTCTAAATAACACTTGAACTCTTCATACCACGAACATTTGAAGTACGTATCAGTAACTACCACGCGTGTCGCACCTACTTCAACATGTCATGGACCACACACTTCCTAAATCTTTGTGGCTGGTACACCCACCTCCTCTTCATTTCACCCACCAGAAGCATCCACCTCCACGTCCTCGATAACAGTATCACCTCCAACTCCGACAATATCCACCACATCCTCAAGACCAAGTTCCACAACTACTCCAAGGGCACGCCTTTCTCCACTCTCCGGCAAGCAATATAGATTGTTGGACATTAGGACATCATAAGAAGATTCTCTTTCGATATCATATGCAAATTCTCATTTGAAATGGACCCCGAGTGCTTCATTCTTTCTTTTCCGGAGTCCAAGTTGGCAAACAGTTTTGACCACGCATCCAAGCTATTAGTACAATGAGCAATGTCGTCGTTGCCGCACATATGGAAACTGAAGCAATTACTGAACATTGGTTCGGAGAAGAAGCTAAAAGAAGCAATCCGAGTGGTGGACAATGTGGTCATGGAAATGATAGGGTAGAGGAGGAGGGAGATGGCAGCGACGATGACGGGTCTTAACAAATCATACTTGCTGTCTAGATTCATGGGATCCATTGACGACGACAAGTACTTGAGAGACATAGTCTTTAGTTTCCTGAGTATGAATTGGTTGAGAACAAGTTGAAAATTTTTCTTCTTGTGAACATTGAAGTTGCAGAGTGTGCATTGTGTAGCTTGAAGCCTTGAAGTTACAGTGTTAGACTATTAGTGTTATGCGAGATATGATGAAAATTGGGGAAGAATATTGTCGTTTCTGAACAGAGGAGGTCAGGGACCATTTTGTCTCCGGTTAGAGTTTTTAGGGACTATTTTATCTTCCATTAGAGTTGACGGAACAAAGGACCTAAGTGACTAATGGAGTTAATTGTTAAAGACCAATTGAATAATTAATTTTAGTCGAGTACTAAAGTGTCTGGTCCAAAATTTTTTAAAGGAAAAATACCAAAAGTACCCATGAAGTTTACGAACGCCGACAAAAATGTCCATAAATTAAGGAAATTAACGTTGTACCCATAAAAGATGGGTTCCGTACGACAAAAGTATCCAAAGTTAATTTTTTTGTTAAGTTTTTAATAAAATTTTCAAATTACCCCACAATCAACCTCAACTCATTTTTCCAACCTTCCATAATCCAACGTGCACCTTTAAAACTCTTACCATGGAGTCCATAACTATTCCTACAATAGACCAGGCCAAAATCATTGGTGGTAGAGGACTTCGACCGGTTCCTGGCAGATAAATTCAGTATGGTGAACTATTTTTCATTTTTTTTCACCACATCCCTTCACACAAAGAAAGTCCCCAAATTAAGAAAAAAAAAAGAAGAAGAAAACAACTGAAATGATTAAAAACTGTTGCTTTACGCTTCTTTCTCTGATTCTTCATTAGTATTGATTGATTTTTTTGTTAATCTTGGCGCTACAGTCTCGTGTTGCGTTACTATCCAGAACTTCCACCATAAAAGTTCATTTTGTACGTTGTAGGAGTAGTTTCGGGTTTCATGGCAAGGATTTTAAATGTAGGTTGGGTTATGAAAAGTTAAAAAGGTGAGTTGAGATTGAAGGTGGAGTAGGTAGTTTGAAAATTTTATTAAAAAATAAAAAAAAATTAGAATTTAAATACTTTTGTCATACGGAATCCATTTTCAATGGATATATCATTAATTTTCTTAATTT
This sequence comes from Arachis hypogaea, assembly GCF_003086295.3. NCBI lineage: Eukaryota > Viridiplantae > Streptophyta > Magnoliopsida > Fabales > Fabaceae > Arachis > Arachis hypogaea. The sequence goes on along the minus strand of NC_092053.1, from coordinate 25,315,831 downwards.
ATGAGTACTTTTATCTGCATTCGTAAGTTTTATAGGTATTTTTGATAATTTTTTATTTTTTAAAAATTAAAATAGATAAATACTCTAAAATAAACGAATAAATTAGGAATGGAATTATAAGGAGGTGAAAAAGGGTTATGTATCGTACCTGGACCAAAAAGGGATATGGAACTATAAATTACACAATCATTTATTAAATTGTGTAAATATTTTTTTTTTTTTATAATTTTGTGTATTGAATTTATATTTTGCAGGAAAAAAAAAAGTAATATAAGAATAAATGTTTTTTTCGATCTTTGATAATTTTTTGAAAGACGAAGCGCTCCTTTACAATTATTCCTAATCAATCCCCAATCATATAAATAATTATTCTAAGTAAATTCTGTAAACCGTAATTTGTTAATGTATCAGTGACCACTCAGACCAATAACAAAAGTTAATTAAACCAGTTCTTTAAATAATTTGAAACAAATTAAAAATTTTTAAATTATAAAAATATACTTTATTATTCAGATAAATAATCAAAAATTGAGAATTACATTTTAGTTACGAGTAAATTACTTTTATTTTGCTACTTGACTGCGACATATTCACAATCTAAAATTGGGTACATTTTCTTACCTATATAAGTAGCCAAATACACGTGAATTACATGCAATTTTTTTTTACAATATTCTTATTTATATTAGACTAATCTCACAGATAATCTACTTTTTTTTTTTAATTAATTATTTTATCGGTTCTTATAATTTTATTGAATTTTTAATTAGATTTTTATATATTTTTTCAATTAAATCCATATACCATATCAAATTTTGTAACTAAGTTTCTATCGTGACAAAAACGTTGAAATTAACAGAATATTCTGTTAAACTATACAAAATATTCAGTCAAGTGTTTGACATATTCGTTTTGTTTAACGAAATATTTTGTTAATTCCAGCGTTTTTATCATGGTAAGTCAGTAAGAACTTAATTACAAAATCTGATATGATATAGAGACTCAATCAAAAAAAAAATATATATATAAAAACTTAATTAAAAATTTAATAAAATTATATAAACTAATAGAATAATTAAACCAAAAAAAACTTATAGATAATCTACAATATGTTTATCAATATTGAGCCCGTTAATATCACTATTTCATGGCATTTTTTTCTTTTCTTTTTCTTCTTTTCAGTCTTTTCTTCCTCTTTTTCTCTCTTTTTTCTTCCTTTCCACAATGCTATGAAAACTAAAGGTGAAAATGAAATTAGACAATGCTTCTTTGTAGTTGTGGCCGCAATATATACGAGAATTTTGGTCTGTTTTGCGACCAATGTTGCAAACACGACAGGATTAGAGAGATGATTATTATTCAAAATTATTTTTTTAACTTAATATATATTATTATACACTTGTTATGTCTAAAATTAGTCAATTATTTTAACGGTAATTAAAGAATACAAAATAAAAAACTTAATCTAACGTAGGGTAACTTTGGACTATTGCGAAAATTGATTTAGTCTATACCTTGGTTGTTATATACATTTGAATTTAATTTATTCTACTTTCATTTTGTGAACTTGCTAGCAAAATAAATTCAAGTTTATACGCTCATCTCACAGGTTAGTCAACAAAATCCGTTCAACTTAATTTTGCAAATTAGTCCAGCCGCAAAATACCCTTCCAAATATATAAAGAAGTAAATATTTCTATTTTAACGAGAAAAAAATAAATAAAAAATAAAAAACCTCCAAGTAGTGAAAGTAGTCAATCTTAATAATAAAAATAAAAATGGAGAGATTATGTCATTTGAGTTATAATTCGTTGATGAAAAAGTATATTTAATTGTCACAGTAAAATTAAAGAATTCAATGCTTATTTTTTAATTTCATACTTCATAGACTATGCCGGTTTGACCCACTCAGTTTTGGTAGGAACCAGTAAGTCAGTAACTATCCTAAAAAAAAACCTTAAATAAATAAAAATAAATGGTAGTGTATATATATGCCTTTACTTTCTTTTTTTTTTTTTCTAGATTTTTATCTGTCTTAATTAGGATCATGCAAGTGAGTTACAAATTTAGAATCGTTCAAATCCAAGTCAAAAAAAGACATTGTTAGTGCAATAAACTTCCCATAGTAATTCATTTATATCTGTGTGTTAGTAACAATAACCATATCCCCATATAAGTGGATAGACACAAAATTGCTTACCACAACAAAAATAATGACATAAAAGTGTAAATTAAAATAATTCATTCTCAACTAACTTGGGTTGATCGAGTGATCAGCTCACTAGTCGTCCGCTTAAATAATTGGTGTAAATTTCATTTTGTACATACAGTAACCTATAATTCTTAAATAAAACTTAGATCCATAACATATTAGTTCTTAACCTATCAGATTAAAAGATATCATAGACAAAAAAAAAAAAGAATTCATATTATTATTATTATGATTATTACTTATTATTAGTATATATATATATTAGTTGTTCAAACAATTAGACCGAACTAGACAACTAGTCAATGACTTGTAATACTGAATTATTACCTAAAGAAAGAATTATATTTTACGTAACACAAAAATACAAGTCATATATATATTGAATTGGTCTAAGGACATTTAAGGGGTTACGGTAAAAACAATGGCTTATCACTATATATAGGTGGCGTTTTCCTCTTAATTGTAATTGCAAATTTAATCATCATCATAACCTAATCATTTCCCTAATCAACTACTAAGCTAGCTTCGACAATAAGACCACGACAGCTTACTTCAAACCAAACGTCTTAATGGGTTTTGAACATGGCAATATGGCATCCACTATCATTGACCATGGACCTTTATGATTGTGATTTACTAAATGACTAGTCAAGAATTAAATGTTCTTTTTGAAAAATAATACTAGTATCTGTCAATTTTCTTTTAAAAAAGAATTAATTCAATATATTTGTCATTCTTTTATTCTCACGTTTTCTCATACATTTAGTAATTAGTGTAATGTTTTTTAAGTTTTCTTCATTTTCATTTTCATTTTCTATTCAATTCCAAACATAATAAATTATATATAATATTTATATTCATACCCTGACTCAAATCATAAGTCAGGCCCAAATTAAGTTAGAAAGTCCAATCATGTAGGTTGGCCTTCATCACCTATTCGACCTCCACAAAGAGGTTGGGGCCAATGCCAGCAAGCGCTTAACACTTATTCAAGTAAGTAACTACCTCCTTATATCTCTCACTCATTTCTAGAAGAGAGATCCCAACAACTCTAAAATAAAGAGACGGTTATTCACCATCAGAAGTGGAACTACTTCAACGGTGGTTATTGGCTTAGCTCCTATAAATACTCTGATACACTCAAGTACATCTAAGTTCCAATACGCTAAAACCTGCTTAATCCCTTACTGACTTAGGCATCGGAGTGTCTTGTAGGTACCACCCCTTACCTTTTCGAACACATAACTCAGACGGCGACTCTCTGATGCAGGACAAGTCAGAGACTACTCCTTTGAACGTTTGGGCCTCGTAAGCAATCCCAATCCACATCCGGTTTCAGGTAACCCCCGGAACATTGGCGCCGTTATCGGGAACCCGGAGATCAACGCATAATGGCGAACAACCAGCATGAAGACGGACACACTACATCTAAGTCCGGTAAAGAGCATCAGGACGCGGTCAACAACGACCAGGCAATAATACACCTACCAGCGCGCGGAGGGATCGCGTGGTGAAGGTCCCTCGAATACCCAGGGATCAAAGAAGGTCTCCTTTGAGGTTCATCAGCCTGGAAAGGAGGGGCAACCTCATTCCACCAACCTCATGGGGTTACTACATGGCCACCAAGGCTAGCTCGAGTAACTCGAACAAGAGTTGGAGTGACAGCGTGAGGCAGAGAGAAGTCTCAGGAAGAAAATCAAGCAGCGAAAAGAGCTCGAAAAAAAGCTTTCAAAGCTGGAATCCAACCCCCAAAATAAGGATTCTCGTGTAGATCGGGAGGATACCCCATTGGGGGAAGAGGACCCGTTCACTGAGGATATCATGAGGGCTAAAGTTCCCAAGAACTTCAAAATACCTGACATGAATCTTTATGATGGGACAACTGATCCAAAACATCACCTTAGTAATTTCAAAAGTCGGATGTACTTGGCCGACGCGTCAGATGCTACTCGCTTCAAGGCCTTCCCGAAGACTTTAACAAAGGGGCCATGAAGTGGTTCGATAGCCTCCCCCCAAGGTCGGTCACAAGCTTCGACGATCTCTCACGTAAATTCCTCACGTGATTTTCAATACAGAAAGATAAAGTCAAGCATGCACCTAGCCTACTTGGAGAAAAACAGGAGGTCGGAGAATCCCTGAGAAACTAATAAAAAGGTTCAATAAAGAATGCTTAGAGATCCAGGACCTACCTACTGAGGCAGTAATAATGGGACTCATCAACGGCCTTCGAGACAGACCCTTCTCCCAATCCATATCAAAAAGGCATCGAACTTCCTTGAGCGATGTACAAGAGAGGGCTGAGAAGTACATCAACATGGAGAAAAACGTCAGGTTACGAGAACTAAATTGGTGACTTGGGAACCTTCAACAATCAAAAGAAAGGGAAATGGAGCCCAAAAGAAAGGAAGAAGTCGGATCTGAAAAACCCAGAAGGTATCATAACTACACCCTGTTGAGAGTTTCCCTTGTGGATGTGTACAGGGAAATTTGTCACATCGAGAAGCTTCCTCCCCTACGCCCAATAAAAAATAAAAGGGGGGGGGGAGGGGGGAGTCGTAATGAGTATTGCGAGTACCATAAGCTTTTTGGACACTCCACAAATAATTGCTACGACCTTAAAATGTGATAGAAAAGCTGGCCAGAGAAGATTGATTGGATAGATATCTCATGGAAAGGTCAGACACTCATGGAAAAAGAAAGAGAGACGATGAAGGTCATGAACGGAGAGGCCTGCCCCCGCAGACTCCAGAGTGACATATTCATATGATATCCGGAGGGTCTGTTGGAGGGGAGCTGACCAAGTCGTCTCAAAAAAGACATCTTAAAGAAGGCTATTAAGTCGATAGCTACGAACCCGATCTCCCAACTATCTCTTTCACCAAAGAGGATGGGTAGGGAGTCATACCCGGGCTGATGATCTGGTGGTAATCACCAATCCTCGCCAATGCCCATCTACACAGAACTCTGGTGGACCAAGGGAGCTCAGCTAACATATTATTTAAGCTGAAATTTGATAAGTTGGAGCTGGACGAAAAGGAGCTAAAAGCCTACCCAGATACGCTCTTCGGGCTAGGAGAGGCTCCTATCACACCACTAGGCTTCATCTCCCTGCATACAACTTTCGGAAGGGGGTCGAAGTCTAAAACCTTGAGCATCGACTTCATTATTGTCGATGTAGCCTCCGCTTACAATGTCCTGATAGGTCGGACAACATTAAATCGGCTGAGAGCAGTTGTTTCAACCCCTCACCTCTGTATGAAGTTTCCAACACCAGAGGGGATCACTACCAAAAAGGGAGATCAGAAGTTGGCAAGGAAGTGTTACAATGAAATCTTGAACCTAAGAGGAAAGGGCAAGGAAGTCAATATAGTGGAGTTCAGAGGATTCTGAGCAAAAGAAGAGTTACGACCACAGCCCAGAGAAAAGATAGAAGAAGTCCAAATTGGACAAGAGGTCGGCATGAACACCAGCATAGGAGCCAATATAAGAGCGAAACTGAAGCAAGAGCTCAGAAAGCTCTTACAAGAAAATTCTGACCTATTCGCCTGGAAAGCCTCTGACATGTCTAGGATAGATCCCGAACTCATGTCACACAGGATGGCTATCTACCTGGGATCCCGACCTGTCCAGCAAAGGAGACGAAAGCTCGGCCCAGAACGAGCTCAAGTGGTCGAAGATCAAGTGCAAGCCCTACTAGAAGCCGGGTTCATCAAAGAAGTTAAGTACCCAGCATGGTTGGCAAATGTAGTGCTGGTCAAAAAACAGAATGACAATTGGAGGATGTGCGTCGACTATACCGACCTCAACAAAGCATGTCCGAAAGACCCATATCCTCTACCTAATATTGATGCCCTAGTAGACTCCAGCTCGGGATATCAATATTTGTCATTCATGGATGCCTACTCGGGATATAACTAAATCCCGATGTACAAGTCGGATCAGGAAAAAATATCCTTCATCATGCCCAGAGCAAACTACTGCTACGTGGTCATGCCATTTGGATTAAAAAATACAGGAGCCACCTATCAAAGGTTGATGAATAAGGTGTTTGCACCTCACCTTGGAAACTTAATGGAAGTATATGTAGATGACTTGCTGGTAAAGACCAAGGATGAGGCTAGTCTCTTGACCGACCTCTCACAAGTCTTCAACACCATAAGAAGGCACATGATGAAATTAAATCCTACTAAGTGCGTCTTCGCAGTGGAAGCATGAAAAATTTTTAGGATTCATGCTAACACAAAGGGGAATTGAAGTCAACCCTGATAAGTGTAGAGCAATCCTAGAAATGAAGAGCCCAGCCTGTTTAAAAGAAGTTCAGCAGTTAAACGGAAGACTTGCAGCTCTATCAAGATTCTTGGCAGGATCAGCACTAAGATCCTTACCACTTTTTTTGCTACTTAGAAAATGATGTCAATTCGAATGGGCCCCTGAATGTGAAGAGGCCTTTCAAGAGTTCAAAAGGTTTCTGAGCCAACCCCTTATCCTTACTCGACCGAAAGAAGGGGAAGAGTTCATATTGCATTTAGCTGTCGCCGAGAAAGCTGTGGCATCAGCCTTAATACAGGAAGATGAGGTCGGACATCATCCTATCTACTTTGCTAGTAAGGCACTACAAGGCCTTGAATTAAGGTACCAAAAACTTAAAAAGTTTGTATATGCCTTAATTGTAGTATCTAGAAGGCTACGACCTTATTTCCAAGCTCACACCATAAGAGTTCGAACGAACCAACCCATGAAGCAAATCCTTCAGAAGACAGATATTGCGGGCAGAATGGTTCAATGGGATATAGAGCTATCCGAGTTTAATTTGAAATACAAAATTTGGACAGCAATCAAAGCCCAATGCCTCACCGACTTCGTGGCAGAATATGCAGGTGACCTAGAAGAGGCCTCCACAACCTGGGAGATATATGTGGATGGATCCTCCAATAAGGTCAGAAGCGGAGCTAGCATAACACTGGTCAATCAAGAGGGAATCCAAATAGAAGTATCCTTAAAATTTGAGTTCCCGCCTCCAATAACCAGGCTGAATATGAAGCTCTAATCGCAGGGTTAAAACTCGCCAAAGAAGTTGGCGCTACCAAGGTGATAATTTTCAGCGACTCTTAAGTAGTTACTTCCCAAATTAATGGAGAGTACCAGGCAAAATACCCCAACATGAAAAGGTATTTGGAAAAAATACTGGAGCATCTCAGGCAGTTTCTTGAAACTGAAGTAAGACATATAACAAGGGAGCTCAACAGCAGAGCCGATGCTCTTTTCAAACTAGCAAGTACCAAACCGGGGAGAAATAATAGGAGCCTGATACAAGAAACTCTCCAGGAACCTTCAGTCATCAAGGCGGATAGCAAGCTAGACGTCTTGTCTGTCTCTGACTTAGATCTTGGATGGATGACTCCCTTGGTCGAATATCTGAAATTCAACATCCTTCCCGAGGAGCAAAAGGAGGCCCAAAAACTCAAAAGGGAAGCACAGAACTACACGTTGGTACGAAATGTCATTTATAGAAGAGGCATATCAACACCATTATTGAAGTGCGTCCCAACCTCTAAGACAGCAGAAGTCCTGAAAGTGGTACATAATGGGATTTGTGAAAATCACCTTAGAGCGAGGTCTCTAGCCAGAAAGGTGATACGAGCTGGGTTCTTTTGGCTGACCCTGCAAAAAGATACCACCAACTTCGTAAAAAGGTGCCAACCTTGCCAGATGCATACTAACTTCCATGTCACTCACCCAGAAGAACTTATTAGTATAAATTCTCTATGACCCTTTGCAAAATGGGGATTGGATCTGCTCGGACCTTTTTCTCAAGCATATGGACAAGTAAAGTTCCTTATTATAGGAGTGGACTATTTTACTAAGTGGATAGAAGCGGAGCCACTGGCTACCATTACGGCACAAAGAAGTCGAAAGTTTTTATACAAAAATATCATCACCCGATTTGGAGTCCCTCACTCTATGACTACTAATAATGGCACACAATTTACTGATTCTACATTCAGAAGCTTGGTGGCTAGCATGAAGATAAAACACTAGTTCACTTCGGTTGAGCATCCCCAAGTAAACGGACAAGCTGAGGCAGCCAATAAGGTTATATTGGCAAGATTAGAGAAAAGACTCCAAGAAGCAAAGGGAGAATGGGCTGAAGAGCTCCCTCAAGTATTATGGGCTTACAAAACTACACCTCACTCAACTATGAGCGAAACACCTTTCCGACTTGCATATGGAGTAGAAGCCATGATCCCAATAGAGATCAATGAACAGAGTCCAAGGGTGACATTCTACGACGACGTTGATAATATCCAAGTCCAAAAAGAGGAACTCGAGCTACTTCCGGAGGTCCGAGAACAAGCACAAATAAGACAATCAGCCTTAAAGAAAAGGATGAAAATAAGGTATAACCAAAAATTCATTCAAAGAAGCTTCGTCACAAACAACTTAGTCCTCCTTCAGAATGACATCAGAGTAAACAAGTCGGGCGAAGGAAAGCTAGCCGCAAACTGGAAGGGACCGTACAAGATAGTTGAGGTCTTGGAAAAAGGCTACTATAAAGTGTTTGACCTAGTAAGCTCCGAGCTTCCAAGGTCGTGGAATGCTTGCAATATGAAGAGATATTATAGCTAGAAGCAAGCCTCACTCCCTGATGTACTCTTTTTTCCGACTTCACGGTTTTTTTCCAAAGAGGGTTTTCCTGGAGGGGGTTTTAACGAGGAATCAAAGCGAGGACTAGGGGATTAAAACTCTAAGTCCCTTAGTAGCCAAAAGCGCCTTTGTAAATTTACTTCTTCATTAATGATAGTATTTATTTCTCTATGAATTTCCGTTACTACTACAATACGCACCGACTTAAGCTCGAAAAAGCGCGAAATCTACTGCCTGACCTAGATGGTCAGCAGGATAAAGTAACGAGGTACAATTTGGTGTAAAGAGGTTGTAAAAGACGATCATGACAGCTCGGAAATAAAATAGCAAACGACTTATAAGTCAAAAAAACCGAGTAGGACGAAATGAATCGCAAAAATAAACTAAGTCATGAAAACGATTGAATCAGCAAAACGAAGTTGAACGTTGGCAAATAAAATAATGGAAAGTGAGAAATACGAAAATCACTTAAAAGGATCAAAGGTAGAAGTGTTCTCACGAAATCCTTACCAAAATTGAGATTACTTAACAAAAAGTTTCTCAAAAGCCTTACTAGATAACAGCAAAATTATCTAATAAAAGTTTTTCAAAAGCTTTGCGAAACTCAAAAACAGTAAAGGATTTTTTCACAGAAGACCTTATGAACTAAACAATCCTTCAATAAAAGGAATAATAAACGTCATCACAAGCGATTACTTCGTTAGAAGTCCTATCCAAAAAGGACCAGAAAATGAAGATTGTTGTTTAAAGATCCTATTAAAAAGGATAAAATGTCAGCAGACATCCACAAAATATACAAAACATAAAAAATTATTTATCAAAAGGTCCCATAAGCCGGGCCTTAATAAGAATATCACATAGGGCCAATCAGAGGGTTGGAGTCATCAGCAAGAGAGGAGGCCAGTTCAGCTGTGGAAGTCGGAGGGGTAGGAGGAATCTCTTCGGCACCAGAAGTCGGACCTGCCTTGGGAGGGGCTGAAGAACTCGGATGTGATCCCTCGGTTGGACCGATCTCCCGAGGAGGGGATTCATTATGCGATTCCCCGAAGTCTTAAGCTCGGAGTCAGTCTCAGAACGAGGAGGAAAAACTATCTCCCTATTAATGACAACCTTGTCGGGATGAAGAGGTGATAGGTCCAGGTCGGGAGCAATAACACCGACCTGTTGTTTCAACACCCTAAACACCTCTTCAGTACCCTCGACAATGGAGTCCTCCAAGTCCTGGTAACCCTCCCGAAGCTGCTCCACCTCCCTTTTCAAGTCAAGATTGGCCAAAAAGATGCGTACGTAATTCTGCTCAGCCTTCTCCTTCAAACCCTCAGCCATGGCACAAGAACCGATTAACTGTTTCTTTCTTTCCTGGGCTTGGGAGAGTTCTTCCTTTAGCCGAGCATTTTCTTCCTGCAACCTCTTTTCATCTTTTTGATACATGGCTATCTGCCCCTGGAGATTCTCCAAAGAGTGTTGGGTCGCACTCAAAGGGATTTTTTTCAGTATATCAAGAAGAGAGGTACAAACCCCGGCAGTCCAAATTTCTCCCCGAATCAAAATTTGAAGATGATTACGGATAGCAGCATCATCCATAGCAATTTGGCTATGTGGAAGAATGTGCTTCCTAGAAAATTTCACTCTGTCAAAACCGGTGTCCCCGACGTTGGAGGCACCAGCTTCCGAGATCTTACGTTTCTTTTTCTCAGGCTCCGAGGAAGAAAGGACTGGGCGGACAGGGGAAGGAGGAGGAAGATGAGGAGTAGAAATTGGATTTACTAAAATTGGTTGAGAAGAAGTCCCCAAACCCGAGCTTTGATGCCGAAGAGGAGTGGCAGAAGCTCCAACCTCTTGTGCAGTAGCTCGGGCGCGAGCATTTCTCTTGGCTTCCTGCACCTTTTGGTAAGTAGCTCTTGACCCACTTTTAATTTTTTTGAAAAAGGAAGTAAAAATGATTAATGCACAAGTCGGAAGTAAGAAAAGTGTCAAGATAAAAAATAAAACATAGCTCGGAGATCCAAAAAGAAATTTCTTGGTGTCCAGGTTTGGAGCCCGCCCCCAAGCCTCTTGAAAAAACTCTACCACAGCCTCCTCTACCTCGTCCAAATCTACTAGGCCATATTTCTCTACGCAGGAGATCTCGACCTAGTATAGAGGAAATCGGGGCTCATTATTTTCTTTAGAAAAAAGGGATGATGGCCTTCAACGGCTTGAACTTTGAAGAAGAAATTTTTGAAGTCATGGAAAGACTCATCGAAAATGGAAAAAACTTTTGACCTTGTATAGCTCAAAAGGAAACCCACTGCTGCTTATTTTTAGCAGTAAAAGGCTTTGTTAAATGAAAAAGATAGAAAAAGATCCTTAAAGAAGCCGGAAAATCAAGTGCATAGCTCAAAAGCTGATAAATTTTGAAGAAACCCCAAGAATTGGGGTGAAGTTGGGAAGGAGCTACCCTACAGTGGGATAACACCTCCATCTCAAAGTCGGAAAAGGGAAAAGTAACCCCTAAACGAGTGAACAGACAATCGTATGCAAAAAAGAAGTGGGGGTCCGAATCGTTCATTCTCCCACAGCAAACCCGGTCCTCTGGGTCTGGGGCCACTAATTCATACTTTGCTTCATTGACATCAGAACTGCAGATCCTATGGTGTTTACGAAGTTCGGTAACAAAAACACTATCGACGATGGGGTGTTCAGACAAGACAGAGGAATCTACCCATTCTAACAGAGCCTCCATGATCCGAGAAGACATTTTCAGAAATGGAAAAAAGATATACAAGGAAATATACCTACATTGCACAAAGAAAAAGCAACTATCAAAAACAGGTTTTGAAACAAGACAGTCCTTTCCCAAACAAAGCAACCAATCGCATCAAAAGAAGCAATTTTTGTAAAAAGAAAAACACAAAAATCCCAAAGTTTCCTACAACAAATAGTGAAAGCACCACAAAAACCTACTAAGAACCTCTTCCTCCATTATTCAGCACACTCAATAAAAACAACGAAGCCAGTAAAGAGTGAAAAGTAACGAAAGACTAACCTTTCTTGAAGAAAAACTGACAGCAAGAAGGAAGGGGATGCCGAAAGCGCTGAAAATCCCAGGAACGGAAATAGCAAGCACCAAAGCGTGAAGATCTTTTGAATAGGGAAGAAAGTACGAAGGAAAAATTCGAAAAGAATAAAGAGAAAAAGACGAAAGGTATTTATAACATACAAGGGGCATAATTGTAAAACGAAACAATCATTAAAAGAGCGCGCCGTTACCAATATAACTGCCGCCCACGTGTAAATGCAAAAAGCCAAACGGACGTGATGGTTGACAAGACACGACGATTGATGATTTGAAATCACGTCGGTTTCTCAACTCGGGAAGAAGATGTCGACCTAGGCAGTCCCGAGCTTTATCCATACTCGAATCCAACTCCTGTTAAAGAGATCGGACTCGAGTATGGGCAGTGTTCATACCCTGGCCCAAATCATAAGCAAGGCCCAAATTAAGTTTAAAAGGCCCAATCATGTAGGTTGGCCTTTGCTGTCTATCCGACTTCCACAAAGAGGTCGGGGCCAACGCCAGCAGGCGCTTAACACTTATCCAAGTAAGTAACTACCTCCTTATATCTCTCACCCACTTCTAGAAGAGAGATCCTAACAACCCTATGATAAAGGGACGATTATCCACCATTAGAAGTTGAACTACTTCAACGGTGGTTATTGGCTCAGCCCCTATAAATACTCTGATATACTCAGGTACATCTAAGTTCCAATACGCTAAAACCTGCTTAACCCCTTGCTGACTTAGACATCAGAGTGTCTTGCAGGTACAACCCCCCACCTTTTCGAACACACAACTCGGACGGCAGCTCTCTGACGCAGGACAAGTCGGAGACCACTCCTTTGAACGTTTGGACCTCGTAAGCAAGCCCAATCCACATCCGATTTCAGATAACCTTCGAAACAATTTACATTCTAAATTACTCTATTTCGGTAAACAATCTTATAATTATTTTTTTTTATAAAATAGGGATAATATATATTCTCCGAATTATTTCATGCATATCTAAATAATCATATGGACAAGAATAATAACAAAAAAGAGCTTGGTTAAGGAAGGACATATGCTAAACTTATTAGTTAAGAAAATTTTTATAGAAAAATGCAAAATTTAATTTTTAATGTCTTTGCTGTATATTTAGTAGAATAAAAATTTTACAAATTTTTATTAATAATAATTTTATTATGTATGTTAAAAAAGACATGCTAGTTAACCCAAAGAAAAATTATAGTGAGAAATTATGTCTCCAAGCTCCACCATTATATGAAACATAATTAAGAAGGAAAACATATAGTGGATGAGATTAACTTAAGAGATTATGTCAAACGGGTAACGGCAGGAGTAATTGCATTCCAAAGTAATTATTAATGATGCCATTGATATTAATTACTATTGGATAGTAGTATAAGCCATTGGTATTAATTACGATTGGATTGTAATAATAACTATGTTGTTGGAGTAGGTCACTAGTAATGTGAGGTCAAGGAGGAATAAGAATTGTTGGGGACCACATTTAATTTTAGGACTGACTTTGGTGGGTATTTTTGATTTGCTATTTGCCAATTCGCAAATTCAAAGGAGGTTCATGGAATATTGTTGAATGTTGATGAGAGAATAATAAAGAATGCTTGCATAATTAGCTGTCATTCCCTCTTATTTTAGGTTCTCTCTTGGATTGTTTTCTGTTTGAAGTCACAATTTTATGTATCGTCGTGACATGATTAACATCTAAGATAATACTATTAATATTCAAACGCTCATTCTTCTATAAGACAAAACACCATCTATTTCTTTATCTTTTTTCTTTCCTGTTGAATTATCCTGTGAGTAAACTCTATTTTAAAAAGTAATATATCTAAACGCATTTTTGTAGAATATAATACAATAATGAAGTTAGTACATTTTTTTAGTTAAATATATTTGGTATTTGAAAAAAATCTGAGTCAAGATAAAGTAGTTGAAAGAAAACCCTTAGTACCTACCTTTTTTTATTTCTTTTTATTTCATTGAACTCGGATTGTTTATTTTTATTAGACCCAGACTTAATAACATGGTCCCATTAATAACCTAGTATGGGTTAACATTTTGACAAGGTATGAAAGGTTGATATGGATAATTATATAATTTTCAAAAGTAAAGAAATATCATTCATGTATAATATAAGCATGACAACTAATTCTTTTTTTTTTTTCTTGCTAAGTATCATTTGAAATTTTTACTTATAAATTAAGCTAACTAACAATATGACTCAGTCAACCAAAAAAGTACTAGATCAAATTTCATAATATGAACTAAATCTAATAAACATAGGGCAGAGTTGCATCATGAACATTATCATTATAAGCCTATATTTGCCGGTTAACAAGTCTATCTCCTAATCTCCACACACACATTTAGAGCATAAAATTTTGTTTTAGTTTACTTTTTCCCGTAATAAAAGTTTCAAAGTGGAGAAACTCATTCCCTAAACTGTTTATTTGCTGCACGAGATAACACTAAATTAGGAAGGGTATTCATAGATGCATGGTATCATGTTATTGTCCAGTTGGTTAGCAACAAATTCCTTAAAAGTGAACCAGAAAACACCTAGGACTTGTTTCTGTTCACTCTCATGGTCCCAAAATAGTTACCCTTCCAAACATGCAGGGCAATCTGCAATCAATTGACAGAGCATTTTATAGCAGATGTGAAGTGATACCAGCCCATAAGTTTTGGAACTAACACCTGATCAAGTGACAGCCAATAACATGAGTTCTGTTATTTGCATATACATGTGAAATAGATGGTTATCATGGGAGTTTGATTTTTATTGTTGATATAAAAGTATGTCTTAATTCTAGTAAAATGATTAGTGTCAAACCTACCTAAATGAAATCAATACTTATTTGAGCTATGGTGTTTTTTTTTGTTCCAAAATATTTATCAATTTAAAAGTTTGCTACACAAAATTTATCAAGGTACATTAAGTTATGAATGTACCAAAATTTTTAAAAGTTATGTTGTGAAACAAGAGAGTATATAAGTATTGACAATAAGTCTAAGATCAAGAGTACAAATAACATTATTACCTAGATAAAACATGCTACTTGAGAAGAAATTTAATTCATTTTAGGATAAATGTTAAATTGTGAACCATAAAGCTACAAATCACTGAAATCAGTGAAACCATTATGAGGAAAAATTCATGTTACAGAAGCTATATTACAATGAGGAAGCCCCATATCAAAGTTTTACCTTGCAGTGATTGAAATTCACTAAATGTGAATGAATTAAATCAAAATTCTGTGGGGGAGCTGGCTGTGACTCTTATTATCAAAGTTCCCGAGTTAGAGTCTTGAACTCATTCAAGCAAGATTGGAGTATCTTCTGCCGCTTCTGAAGAGATTCTCTTTCAGTTTGTAGCACTTGTATTGCACCAGGAGCAACAAACATGTCCATGAACTTCTCATCATTCAGGGCAAACAAATCCAATCCAAGAGCCACAACAAGTCGATCGCGGCTGCAACAAAAGTAGGCAAGAAACAGTGTTGCGAAATAAAGTTATGATCTCAGTTAGGGTGATTAAAATTTTTAAAAGTAAAGTATCAACATAATCAAATGCAGGGATGGTCTCATACTCTCATTAACGACCTAGTTTTTTCTTATTTCTTAAAATAGGACTGAAATAAAAGGAACAAGGAAAAAGCAAGGCATGACATTATTTCTTTTAAGGGAATGTGATACAATGTGACATTGCTAACTAACTTTCTAAAAGTAAATCTAACATTGCAAAAGGAAATGTCAATTTTTATGCAATAGACTAGAAGCAATGTTTACAATTACAAGCATAACATTATTTACATATGCATAGAAAAGCTTACCAAGGTGTTAGGAATCCAGAATTTAGTGTCGATGTCACGCCTCGCTCAACAAGAACTTCGCGAATTCGCGCAAAATGCTGCGCTGCTGAGAAACAGATTTCTGAATAAGCAGAACCAGATTTTTCCTGATTTCCAAATAGAAGACCACCATTTTGCATCCTGATGATCTGGTCAGAATTCTTGCTATTCCCTGTCATTCTAGACGCTCTTTTTCTTGGTCCATTATCGTTGCAAATGCCATGCTCCTTTTTTGCCAATCCATGAATAGGATTACCTGGCTGATCAGGAGATGGGGTTTCAGGGACAGTAATGTTGCTTTCATGTAAAGCTTCTCTGGCTTCTGAATTTTTGCCTGGGGTGGTTTCTTGAGCATGATGCTTTTCTGGAGGTATATTTTCCTGGTCCCTCATTACTACATCGTGGGATGCAGAACCCGTGTCGCTCAGCTCAAGAAAAAAGGAAGATGTTGCAACCTGGTTTAATTTTTTGAAAGGAGGAGCATTTGGTACATAACATGTTTGAAAATCATTGACATAGCAGACCTGTGAGTATGGACTGGTAACTGAATCAAGGTGGTGCCTAATTAGTTGTTTGCATTGTTTTGAAAGATCCTTTATGAAGCGGCTGTATGCACACCTTAATGCAGCATGAAAACCAACATAGCCGTCCATGTTAGCTGTTTTACTCCCATCTGCAATGAAAATAACCACCACTCAGCTTCTCTAATCAGATGTATTAAACATATAGTAAAAGATAAAACAATTCCACACAATGATCATTTGCAATTCTGTCATAGGATTTATTTCATAACATTCTAGTGGTAAATACACAACCAAATGAAACAGTGACAAATTTTCAGCAAGGAGAATCACTTACACTCTGAGTCATTACTGCGGTTTCTTTCTAGAGCCAAATCAAATAAGTTTCCTAAAACAAAAGCAAGTCTGTCACAAGCAGTATCAAGAAGAGGAGCAAGCCATGATCTAGCAGCAGAACGAGCAATTTCTGCTGCAGCTTCTGTTATTCCTCTTGCGCCGCCTCGGCCAGCATGGGCAAGTAATATATTCGCAACCTGTTGAAAGCATATCAAAAGAATCTCAAATTGAGGAAGAAAAAAAGGAAAGATGATGTGTTTCCAAATCAGTTATCTAAATTCTAAAAGGTATATGAAGTACCTTCTCCCTTGACACTGGAGGGCATTCAATGGAATATGCAGCACATCGAAATTCATGTATGACTCTTTCAAAAGCAGCTCCTCCATAAAGGCGCAAAGTAGAATTTGGGGGATTCATATCTGTGATGACACCAGGCCAAGCTCCAATGCCACTTTGAGATTGCTCTTCAGTTGTAGTTTTCCCCCACTGCTCAGGGCAAGGATCTGCTGCACCATCAATAAGTGCACCCTTGACAAATCGGAAACAAGATAGTTACTAATTTGAGAACCTAGGCTCATAACTATTGTTAAAAAGATGTCTAAAAATCACAGAACAGCATAAAGTGCATGTTGTCTAGCATAAAATATTCATAACAAGTGAAAGTTATAGTGTCTATAAATAAATTTTTGCTAAGTATACAACACCTAGTTAAGTTTTCAAATTTTCTCACTCATAAATTCCATAATGATGATAACTCACCACATGGTTGCTTATAGAAGCTGTATACAACATCGCGAATTTCCTGAGATGAGCAACATCTGAGGTGGCCTGTATTTTTGAATTCATTCTAGCAAGGTCTGCAGTCACCTCGGTGCAGCGTTGCTCGAGCAACGCGAGAGTTGCCGGCGCTGCTTCTTTGTATTTCTTCTGAAGTTCAGACTCCAAATAGTCTCTCAAACGGGTAAAACCAATATGAGAGTTAAACTTTTCTTCATCAAAACCACCCTTGACTACATCACGCAGATGATGAAGAACCTCAGAGTCCACCTGAGAAATCTGCCTTCGGAACTCATCATTTGAAATGTTACCCCTATCTTTAGGCAGGGCCACAAAGAAAGGGCGAGTGCCATCTCCAAGGTAACCACTTGCACTCAAATACCGATCCACTTCCCACCGGTCACTAAATTCCTGTGTCCATTACAAAAGCAAATAGCAGCATTTAGATACTTGTACAATTCAACTCTCTAAACCCTAAACCCTAACACAATAGAAGTTACCTTGAGACGATTATCGAATTTGGAGACAACAATTACAGTCCTTCTAAATGTTGGATCAATGTCACGAATAGCATCCAACCACAAGGAGGAGCACCACTCGACGCTACTCTGCTGGAGGAACAAGAGCATACGGTGGGGCGGACTAGCCAACGACTTCACCATCGAAAGTATTTCTTCCGGCGTGTTCTCCGGTTCCCCCTTCTTTGCCTGCCAAAAACAATTAAGACCATCTAAATACAAAGAATTTTCAGCAAAAAAATAGACTAGTTAACATTCTATCCCACCTTAAGAACAAAGCCGGGGGTATCGATAACGGTTAGGTTCGGGCAATGAGCATATTCGGCTCTCATCACAATAGGCTTAGGAGAAACAGCTGTCTTAGTTTTCTTCAGAAGTGCGTCGGTTCTTGACTTGATGATGTCAGCAATGGCAGATGCCAAAACCAAAGGACTACCGTATTCATCGGAATCCTCCTCCTGGAAGCGGCAGCGAGGGTCGAGGGCGGTGGGATCGTGAACCATCTGGAGGATGAGGGGCCTTCGGGTTCCCATCTCCACCTCCCGGACATTGAACCGGAAACCCAGCAATGCTTCCAGGAGGGAGCTCTTCCCGTCTGATTGGCCTCCGATGGCCACGATCTCAGGGATCGGAAGCTTCTCCCCGAACGCCACTGCCGCTGCCTGAAGCCGGTTGTAGGCCTCAAAGCGACGCGACTTCGCCGCCAACGAGGATGCGTCGGAGTGGTGCTGGTGGTGCTTTCGAGACATTGAGGATGGGGTTTTGGTTGGGGTGGTGAGTGAAGAGGAGTTCGTGTTGGTGTTGGCGGCCATTGAAGGAAGAAGGATGTGGTGAATTGGTGGGTGAAGAAGGAACAAGAAGATGGGGGAGAGCGTAAGTGAAACTTTTGAATTTGAATTTGCCAATGGAGCCGTTAGTTTTTGTTTTGAGGCATTTTAACTTTTTTAGAATCTTGGGCCCTTTTGTCCAAAAATAAACCTTAAGACCCCATGAAATGAAATTGATAAGTCAATTTGGTTTTCAACTTTCCATATTTAAGGTCAGTTTTAATAGGTTTATAAGTATTTTTTTATTTTTAACTTGTGAAAATATATAATATTAATATTTTGTATAATTTTAAAAATTAAATTATAATTTTTTAAAAATTTATTTAAATGTTTATAGAAAAGTTAAATAAATATTTTTAAGACTAAAAAATCAAGCACCTGATTTAGTACTCCAAATTTATATAGAGTTTTAGTGCTTCTTAATTTAAAGAAAGAGAAAAAACTTGTATATATTATATAGAATTTTAGTATTCCATAATTAAGAAGAAAGAGAAGAAGGACCTTCTTGGACAAAAATATTTTTATTTTATTATTTTAATTCAAATTTATTTTATTCTTAAATTGATATTAAATTATTACAAAATTATGATAAAATAAAAAATAAAAAATGAAAAGAATTAAAAAATAAAAATATTCTTTTAAGATTAATTTTAAAAGAAGAAATATCTTTTAATATTAAATTTATTTAATTTGAATTAAAAAGTTAATTTAATTATTAAAAATAAAATAATTTTATAATTAATTTTAAAAAGATAAAAATATCGATAAGAATTATTTGATTATTTTAAAGATTAAAAATTTATATCTAATTTACAAAATTACGTCACCTGAAGACTATTTAAATATTTTAAAATATTCATTTAAAGATTAATTAAAAAGACACAAATACCCTTTTAGTATAAGTGTTATTTAAGTGTATTAAAAGAAAAAAGACCAAATTACCATTTAGTTTGTGTAAGCATATTGGAAGGAATCTACGATACACGTACACTGACACGGACACGGGACACGATACGATATAGGACATGCCGATACGCGAATTTTAAAATTTTATAAGCACGGAGACACGCATACATAAAAATATAAAGTATTTTTTACATAAATCGTAATGATATTTTGATATTTTATTGATATTAAAACATAAATTAATTTTTTAATTATTTTTAATATCTTATTTTAATTATATAAAGTATTTAAAATATTTTTTTGTTTTAATAAATAATAATATATACTATTTCTAAATTTATTTTAAGAATACATGTTAAGAATAAGATTGGACACGTTAACACGTGATGGTATTTTGGTCCGAAGAAGAATTTCTTATTTTTTTATTAAGACACGGTTGGACACAGCAGACATGCGTGTTGAACGAGTATTAGTGAGTGTCGTATCCGAAATGTGTCCGACACACTGACACGTTAACTCAGCGAAGTGTCCATGCTTCATAGGAAGGAACACAAAAATTCTGTGCAATTAATTACTTAAAAATATTTAAGTATTTAACTTTAAATTTTAAAATGTAAATTTATATGTATATCATTTTATTGATAAAAAAAAAGTATTTTCGACAAGAGTGGGTCAGATCGAAATAAGCAAAGTATGGTGTTTCAAGAAGATGCGTGCGCGCGAGCTTGAAGTGAGGCAATCGGTGTTGATGTGGATTTCGATTATGTTGTCAATCGAATAAGCTAGAATTGAAGAGAAGATTTGATTCGATGCGTTGAAGAAGGTTTTCGAAAAACTGATCGAATAGTTATGGAAGCGGGAAAGTTTGTGGCTTTTATGACACGAGAAAAATATTGGAAATATCTACAATCACGCATTGGGAACGGTTATTAAGAGTGGTTGTGTTTCAAATTTATAATTCTTTATTTAATTGTAATTAATTGTAATCAAATTAACCGTTATGTAATATAGTCTATAAATACTGTGAAGTGTTAGGGAATGGGGGTTGGAACTTTTACTTATAAAAATACTCTAGCATTCTCACATCCAAGCGTATCCCTGAGTTTGCGATCGAGTTTCTTTTTTCTGTAGGGTTCCTTCCACCTTCTTCTTTCTTTTAATTTCAATTCTGTTTCTAATTTTATTCACCAAGTGTTATTCATATTCTTTACTTTCCCTGTTAAATTTATCTTTCATAATTCTATCATTTACTTCGAAGTTCTTTGATTTAATTTAAGGCATTTTTACTGTTTCCGTTTGATTTTGGTTCAAGTCTTTCCATGTATTGTGTCTTTACTTTTTGAAAACTTTGATTTCCAAATTATATTTAATATTCTACAAATTTATTTTGTTTTTATTGTCAAAACTTATCTAGTCGGAGATGCTTTGATGCACTTTTAGAAAACTAGTACTCGCACAGAGGAGTAGGTTTCGCTCCCAGACCATTAGATATCGAACAACCATCGATTTGCTAAAAATCGACAAAATAAATTGGCACGCCCGGTGGGACAGTTTTAAATCGAAGTGTGTCAAATAAGTCCTTTTCCAGTAATTGCTAGTGTATGTGATTACGAAGTGGAAAGATCATTCATATGGCTGATGAGTTATCAAATGTGAATGGTGGTTCATCCACCAATGATAGCATACCGATTTCCATGCAACAAGCTGACGTGTCTTCACGATCGGAGACTACAATTGGAACTGAAAGCATAGTCGTTACGACTATTCAAACTGGAAATGTTGGATGTAATACTCGTCCACGTGGTCCTGTACCATCATATCAACCTCCATTAACCACTGGTTGGCCTCCTTATAGTCTTCCTTTTGGTTATACCCCACCGGTGGGTGGTTTTATGCTGCCTGTCCGTTTTGGGAATGTAAATGGAGCGAACAATGTTCAAAACCCACAACATTCCGAGTATTCTCGTGACTATCATGTGGGCTCTACTTCGAATGCTGTGAATTCGATGGCAGTATATCGACAACAAGTAGAGGAGAGTCATCATGACTTGGTCAATTTATTGACTCAACAAATGACTACACTTTTGAATCCCATGATGGCTGATCATGAATCAAGGTTCGAGCGTCTTGCTAGACAAGTTGAGAGGATTGCTCGAATTGTTGATTACGATGAAGGTGAGATGCATAATTCCAGGGGAAATAACGAGGGAATGGAAAATATTTTTCAAAATGAAAACCCGATTCTGAATCGAGAAAATCCTTACGTGGTTCCTCGAGGTCAAAATGCTGATACTATCTAGCTGGATTGCGTGGTGACCATTATCAAGTTACTAGAATAATTGAAGAGGTGTTAAATCGGGTTGGATTAAATGTTAGTTTTATGAATCAACCACATTTTGTGTCCGCTTTTCCCCAAGTGGTTCAAATGGCTGAAGTGCCAAGAGGGATGAAAATCCCAAAAATAACCACAAAATTTGCTAGTGAAGTTGGAGAATCAACTACTGAACATGTTGCTCGTTATTTGGTCGAAATCGGGAACCTTGCTAATGATGAAAATTTAAAAATAAAATTTTTTCCTTCATCATTGACAAAGAATGCATTTACTTGGTTTTCGAATCTTAGACCAAATTCAATTACAACATGGAATCAGTTGGAAACTACTTTTCACGCTCAGTTCTATCGAGGTGAGATGAATGTAGCAGTTACTGATTTAGTGGCTTTGAAACGTGAGGATGGTGAGACCATTGATGATTATTTAATACGTTTCAAAAATGCTAGAAGTAGATGCTACATGTCATTACCTGAGAATGAAATAGTGAAAATAGCAATTATGGGCTTGGGATTTTATATGCGTAGAAAATTACTTAATGTGCATATTCCCGATTTGGCTCATCTGGCTGAAAAGGTTCGACAAACTGAACTTATGAAAAGAGAAAAAGAGAAGCACAGGAGTGAACAGAGATCGAAGAGTAAACCTTTTACTCGAAAAGAAAAGGTTGCTTATGTGACCATGGAGTCCTCAGTAGGGGTGGCAAAACGGGTCGAGCCCGTCAGGCCGATCGGCTAAACCCACTAAAAACGGTGGGTCGGGCTAGGATTTGGAGCCCGCCAAATTAAAAAAACCCGCCAAACCTGCACCGCTAAATTGGCGGGTTTTGGCAGGGCGGGGCGGGCCAGTCCGCCGGGTCGAAGATTTTTATTTTTCTTTTTTTTTATTAAATAAAAGAGTGATTACTAGTATAAAATTAATAATTATAGTATTTTTAAACACTTTTTTTCATTTTTTGTTTTTATTATTCTTTTAGTTATTAACTTTATTTATTTTATTTTACAATTTCGTATATATGCTCAAATTATGTGACTTATTTTTTAAAATAAAGATGATTTTATTGACAAATATTATTTTGAACAATTTTATTGAATTTAAAAATTTAAAAAAAATAATAAAAAATTATATTATAATTTGACTATTTTTTATTTGTATTTGATTTTTTAATTATTATTTTTGGTTAATTTTAATAAATTTTATTTTTCAAAAAAAAAAGAAGCGGGCTAGCCCGCCAACCCGCCAATCCACCATAAAACGGGACGGACTAGCATTTTGAACCCATTTTAGTTTGCGGGCGGGCCGGTCCGCCCCGTTTATGGGGCGGGGCGGGTTGGGGCGGGCCGGCCCGCTTTGCCACCCCTAGTCCTCAGAAGAGGAATTTGATTTTGAAACAGAAGTCGATTTGGCTGAACTTAAGAAAGGTCCTCCTTATGTTTGCTCTTTACTGAAAAAGCTCCCTGGTAGTGAAAAGTCGAATGATGCAAAACTTAAAAGTGCAAAGAAGTATAGTTTTGATATCTCGAAATTTGATCAGATTTTCGATGTGTTGCTTAAAGATAAACAATTGGTTTTACTTGAAGGTAGAACTTTACTTTCCGTAAATGATTTGAAGGGAAAGCCTTATTGTAAGTTTCATCAAGCAACTAGTCATTCGACTAATAGTTGTGTCCGTTTCAGGGATTTGATTCAAGAAGCGATCATGGAAGGACGTTTGAAATTTGATGATGGCAAGAAGGAGATGAAGGTTGATGTAGATCCCTTCGAAGTTGATGCCGGTTGTGTCGAGCCTTACTTAGGGGTGAATATGGTTGGCGTGTCTTATGATTTTGATGTGGCTCTTGATTATTTCGAGTCACAGGTGAGGTCTGTATACCCTAGAACAGGGGATGACTTGTTGGATTTCTTGGTTCAGCAAAAGATTAAGGACCGGGACGTATCTCTGTGTCCGCGGTGCAATGCTGTCTTCGATGCTGAGGCAGCAACAATCTTCGAAAAGGAGAGGATGAAGAAATAATTGGCTCATAGGGAAGAGCAAGCACGTCAGAGGCAACCAATTCGACATGTGGAGGGTTCTGGTTCAAAAATCCCTCAACATGATGTGACTGCACCTTTAAGTCGATCTCAGGCTATAGGTGTTCAGTGGGTTCGAAACTGTCAGGAATTCCAAAGGTGTGATCACCTGTATCGATGCAATCCTCAATGGGGGCATCGAGCACTGTCTCGAAATCAATATGCTTCCTATCGAGGGCGAGCCAGGGGATACCCAAGAGGAAGAGGAGGAAGAAGGAGTTTCAATCAAGGTAAAAAACTTCAAATCGAGACAAGTAAGGAAGCAAGCAAGGGGGCAACTCCTTCTGTACATTCTCGAATTGTCTTTCCTTCTGATGGAGAGACTTATCCCAAGGAAATTCCATCACCAGCAAATATGGAAAAAGGGAAAGCAGTTGCTCAGTCCTCTGGGATTGATAAACATAAAGATGTCGATGTCGATGAGGAATACTTTGATGAAGGAGATGATGACATGGTAGGGACAATTTCGATAAGAACCTTGGAGAATGCAAAAGTAATCCAGATGAGGATTATGATCAAGAAGATGAAGAGGCTTTCTCTTTCATTCGCATAGAAGATGAACCGGGTATCTTTCCTCGACCTTCTGAAAGACAAATATCTCATTTGCGTCCCCTTCATATTGTTGCTGTTGTGAATGGGTTCAAAACAAACAAGGTATTGATTGATGGGGGGGGGGCAGCAATTAGCCTCCTACCTGAAAGGATGTTGGAAAAAGTAGGGAAACATGTTGATGAGTTGGTCTCTACAAACATCGCTGTAACTGATTTTAGTGGGAATTC
This sequence comes from Arachis hypogaea, assembly GCF_003086295.3. NCBI lineage: Eukaryota > Viridiplantae > Streptophyta > Magnoliopsida > Fabales > Fabaceae > Arachis > Arachis hypogaea. The sequence continues at coordinate 25,290,993 of NC_092053.1, read as the reverse complement.
TACGCCAGCGAGAGGGCTGGTTACCTTGACTATAAAGGTTGGGTCTTCGGAGAGATACTCTGTGTTTGTGGTAGTGCCATCGAAGACTAGTTATAACGCCTTACTTGGGAGAGATTGGATCCATGGAGTAGGTGCTGTACCATCTACAGTGCATCAGAGCGTGCTTATGTGGACTAAAGAAGGCAAACCTGAAATTGTCAAAGCAGACTCGAGTCTATACGTCGAACAAATGCATGTCGATTTTAGGATATATAATTGTAAGTTGAAGCCTTTTAATGTTGATCAATCTCTGAATCCTTATAATTGTGAAGGGTGTTATTTGACTTCAGAAGGGCTTTCGGTGAAGTTGCGCTATCCAGATCTGGGCTTCGAGCCAACGGGTTGGGATTGTCTTTCTTAAAGACCTCGAAGGTTGAACTATAGACCAGGTTGAGGAAGTTTCCAAGTACCTGGTAAATTTGCATAGTTATTTAAATAATTTTCAAGTTTTAGAAAATAAAAATGATTCTTCTGATAAAGTTGAATCAGATAGGATTAGTAAATCTACTAGTTGTAGTGTGTTTGATTCGACACCTCCAATCGAATATAGTTATGATTTTTCTATTACTTGTGATGAAATTAATAATGTGAGTCGGACTGCCGATTTAATAGCAGAGGCTCATTGTGTGGAAAATAAATGTAGTGATAAATTAATCAAAGAACAAGTTTATTCGATCCCTTAAAAATCCATTGATTTTACTTTCGATTATATTTATGATTTGGAGCCTCTGGGGTTTGAAAAATATTCAATCGAAGATGATTATTATAAGGGGTTCGAGTCTCAAGATCCTTTAGAAGAAATTAATTTGGGGACTCATGATGATGTTCGAATTACATATATTTGTAAAGATCTTGTTGATCCTTTTCGAACTAAGCTTTTCGATTTGTTACATGAGTTCAAAGATTGTTTTGCATGGGATTATCATGAAATGCCCGGTCTCGATCGTTCATTAGTAGAACATCGATTAGTATTGAAACCCAATGCTCGACCTGTGAAACAAACTCCAAGACGTTTTGCTCCTGAAATCAATGTGAAAATTAAAGAAGAAATAGAACGCTTGATCAAAGCAAAATTTATTCAAACTGCTCGTTATGTGGAGTGGGTGTCGAATATTATTCCAGTGATGAAGAAAAATGGAAAATTGAGGGTATGTATCGATTTTCGAGATTTAAATAATGCCACTCCAAAGAATGAATATTTTATGCCGATTGCAGACATGTGAATTGATTCTGCCGCGGGAAACGAAATTCTTAGTTTCATGGACAGTTATTCTGGATATAACCAAATTTTTATTGCGGAAGATGACGTGGCTAAAACTACCTTTCGCTGTCCTGGGGCGTTAGGTACATACAAGTGGGTGGTTATGCCTTTTGGTTTGAAAAATGCTGGTGCAACGTATCAATGAGCAATGAATGCTATTTTCTATGAGTTTATTGGAAAATTTATGGAGGTGTACATTGATGATGTAATGGTAAAATCGATTTCTATAAGTCAACATATAGACCATTTAAGAAAGGCATTCTTGACTATGAGAAAGAAAAGATTAAAAATGAATCCTTTGAAGTGTGCGTTTGGGGTATCGGCTGGAAATTTTTTAGGCTTTGTTGTTCATAAAAAGGGAATAGCCATTGATAAGAACAAAGCAGATGCAATATTAGCTTTGTTTGCTCCCAAATCGAAGAAGAAAGTGCAATCGTTTTTGGGAAAAATAAATTATCTTCGAATATTCATTTCGAATCTGTCGGATCGAACTAGGGTGTTTGCACCTTTAGTGAAATCAAAGAATGGTTCGAAATTTGAATGGACCACAGAACATCAATTGGCGTTTGACTCGATTAAGTCATACTTATCGAAACCTCCAATTATGGCAAATGTGCGTCCATCTGAACCTTTAAAGTTATATATTGCAGCATCTGAAAACACTATAGGGTGTATGTTAGCCCAAGATGATGAAAATGGGAATGAACGGGCGGTTTATTACCTTAGTCGAGTTTTGAATGATATCGAAACAAGGTATTCCCTGGTTGAAAAATTATGTTTGTCATTATATTATGCTTGTATGAAGTTAAAGTGTTATATGGTGGCTAAATCGGTGAAAGTTATAGCACAGACCGATCTTGTTAAATACATGTTAAGTTTCCCTATGTTAAGGGGACGTTTGGGGAAATGGATGTTAGCATTAACGGAATTCGATTTACAGTATGTCCCAGCAAAAGCTGTTAAAGGACAGGTCATTGCAGATTTTCTTGTAGACAATTCGAAAGATCTGAATGACCAGGGGACAAATATAGTTGATGTAGAAGTCAACTATTGGAAATTGTATTTCGATGGATCTAAGCACAAAGATGGTGCGGGGGTTGGAATCCTCATTATCTCGCCAGAAGGTATTCCATCAGAATTCTTGTTCGAATTAAAGTATCCTTGTTCTAATAATGTAGCCGAATATGAGGCCTTGATTTTGGGTCTAGAAATTTTAATCGACAAAGGAGCTTTAGAAGTTCAAATTCTGGGGGATTCGCAGTTAGTTTTAAAGCAGTTGTCAAAGGAGTTTAAATGTAATAATGAGACGTTACAAAAATATTTAGTAACTGCTTGGGAGTTATTGATGTCTTTTTGAAAAGTCTCTTTGGTGCATATCCCTCGAATTCATAATGAGATTGCTAATGAATTAACCCAAATTGCTTCGAAGTATCGAATTGGTCTGGAAACTATTAAGAAATTATCTAGTATCCATCAAATTTTAATGCCAGCAAATGAGAGAGAGGTGTTATGCATAGATGAATGGGAAGATGCTGATTGGAGGAAACCTATTTCTCGGTATTTGAAAGATCCCAATATTGCAGTTGATAGAAAACTAAAGTTGCAAGCAATGAACTTTGTTTTATTGGCTGATGAGTTATACAAAAAGGGGATCGATGGAAGTTTGTTGAGTTGTTTAAGTCGAGAAGATCAAAACATTGCTTTAGGTGAAGTTCATAATGGAATATGTGGTGCTCATCAGGCAGGAAAGAAAATGAGATGGGTGTTATATCGCAATCATGTATTTTGGCCATCTATGATAAAAGATTGTATTGATTATGCAAAGGCATGTCAAGAATGTCAGAAACATGGTTCGATACAAAAGATTCCTGCGGTTGAATTGCATTCGATAATAAAGACGTGGCCATTTAGAGGTTGGGCTTTAGATCTAATTGGATTGATTCATCTTCCTTCATCGAAGCAGCACAAATTTATTTTAGTGGCTATTGATTATTTCACGAAATGGGTTGAAGCAGTTCCTTTGGTAGAAGTTGGTCAAACGGAGATAATTGATTTTGTCGAGGAAAATATTATTCATCGATTTGGAATTCCTCAGACGTTAAGTACTGACCAAGGAACTATGTTTAATGGCCAGCTAATTAAAAATTTTGTGGCTTCAAGAAACATTAGCATGGTTACTTCAACTCCTTATTATGCACAAGCTAATGGGCAAGTGGAAGCAGCAAATAAGATATTGATTGGTTTGATTAAAAAGTATATCGGAAATAAGCCTCGAACATGGCATGAGACTTTAAGTCAAGTGTTATGGGCTTATCGAAACTTACCAAGAGGATCGACAGGAACTTCACCTTATAAATTAGTATATGGCCATGATGCAGTATTGTCATTGGAAATTAATTTGAATACTCTAAGAGTATCGAAACAGAATGAGTTGTTAGTTGATGACTATTGGAATGCCATGTTTGATGAATTGAATGAGTTAGATTCAGAGCGAATTCTAGCACTTGATAATATAATTCGACAAAAAGAAAGTATTGCTTGAAGTTATAATCGTCGAATTAAGGAGAAATATTTCAAAATAGGTGAATTAGTTTTGAAAGTTATTTTACCAATGGAAAAGAAATCGAAATTTCTTGGTAAATGGTCCCACAATTGGGAAGGTCCCTTTCAAGTGATAGGGGTATTTTCTGGAAATACCTATCAAATTAAAGACATCGAATCAGAGAAAATAGTTAATTCGATTAATGAAAAATATCTGAAATATTTCTATTACTGGCAAATATAGAAATTCAATAGGCATAAATTCAGAAAGAAAATAGTCATTACAAAAGTAAAAAGAAGTTCAAGATGCCAATAACTTCGCCAAATCGGAGCGCAGCTTTGTCCTTTTATTTTCCAGAACCATAAGCATTTCAATTTGCTTGAACTTGTCAGTTTGAATCTTTTCGAGCTGTTTTTCATACTCTTCCCGCTCAGTGTCGATTGAGACAAGTTTCTGGATAAGGAGGTGTTGTTCTTGTTGGGCTGCAGCCAGAGGTTTGGCTAAGGTGGTTCTATCTTGGCATATGGTGGTAAGATGTTGTTGAAGTTGAGCCAATTCTGCTTCGATTCTTGCTTCTTCTTGATCATAAAAAGCCTGGACAGAGATAGCATGAGAGATTCTTGCATCAAACTCCTCACGAGAGGATTGGATTGGTTGAGCAGTTGCAAGACAGCTTTCTATTTTGGATTTGGCTATAACCTCTTCATTTTCAGTTTCCTGAAGTTGAAACTGAGATGTAACGCTATCGTTAAGAAGTTGTTTGAATTCTTGGATTGAAGCAGAATATGGTGTGTTGTTTGGGAATTCAAAAGAAGAATTCAAATAGTCCTCCAGGAGTTTGTTGAGGATTGGATCATTGACCCATGAAGTAGGTGGATGATCCAAAAGTTTGATGAGCAATCGAAGTTGTTCCCGAGTGTTAGGCTCTAATTCGATTGGAGGTCTTGGTGTGGTAGATCTTGAGATTTCTAGAATGGGGACTGGTACTTTCTTTTCTTTGATAATTTTGTTTAAAACTAAAATCAGATCATCCAAGGGGGCACTACCTGGGGTGGAAAGAATATTCGATGTTCCTGGTCTTGGTCCTGGAGGGGTTTGAAGTGAAGGATCAGGTTGTAACTCTGGAGGGGTCTCAAAAACTCTGGAATGGGAGGAATCAGAATTGGTGGTGTCAGCTGCTTTAGAAGCAGAATCAGAGGCTGAAACCGTTTGGTTCTCTTCAATTAGTGCAGTTTGATTGTTTGGTGAAGTTGATTCAAGTCTATGTGTCTCCTATGAAGAATGATGCAGAGGATTTTCTGTTAAATCGATCACTTGTGTTGTGTGAAAAAGAGGTGGATGAGTAGCAGGAATCGTTTATAGGGACCCAGTGAATTGGATTGAGTCATGTTATGTGGAGTGCTCTGGGTCGATTTGTTGTTGAGGAATTAGCTGATCGAGAGCTCTAGTAAAAGAAGCCGCCTGGGCAACATTAATGGGCTAATGTAAAAGGTACACAATTATAAGTTTAAGATCTATTTTTTAAACTAAGTGAGAGGTATATAGTGATGAGTGTGTTACCTGAGGAATTCTGGACCTAAGTATTAGCTGAGAGCCAGGATCAGAATCGGCTGCATCTTCTGATTGAGAAGAAGCAGCGAGAGACTCCTTGTTGGTTGGTTCACTTTCATCATCGCTTTTGCTTGATGATTGCAAAATTAGCTGTTGAAAGTTCAGGTCAAATAAGTTTTAAAAAATGTATAATAGTAATATTTGAAGGACATTTCGAATTTGAAAGTAGAGTTATGAATAGAAGAATTACTCTGCGAGAAGTCCTAGTAGGAGTCTTTCTGATTTTTTGTAGTGGTGGCCGAGCAGCTTCAGCTTTCCTCTTGTGAGTTCTTTTTGGGGAGCTTTCAGTAACAGCTACTCGAATAGCAGTTTGCTGAATGTCTTCTAAGGTACGGGTATACCTTGAATAATAAGCAGTCCACTATTCGAGATAGGACTTAGTGATAAATGAACTGCGTTCATAAATCAAGAAGTTGAAGCGGTTTCTTCGTTTTTGATTTTTTGAGAGACAAGTATTGAAACCTTCCTGTGAGGACAGAGTGATTTGGCAGAATGGTTCACTGTGTCGAGGTTGAGGCGTTGGGATAGCATGAGAGAATTCTAATTGTCTTGCAATCAAGTGAGGAGCGTACAAGGTTATTTTAAACCTTTCCTTCTTATATTGTGGCAATCCTATTGGTATCACTTGAATAGCCAGTAGGTGTGCCCAAGTTCGATTTGCAAGTTCGCTTTCCTCATTAGTGTTTGGAAAGAGGAAATGATCGAGCCAGGCAGGGCCGCAGTTGCGACGCAAGAAAGGAGTGAAGTTGAGTTGATCATTATCAAAATTTCTGCAGGAATGGAAAAGAGAAAAAATAGCCCAAAATTTTTCTTCGTTCGATTGAGTGTTTGGAAAATTGGGCTTGTAATCAGATAAACAAAAATCCTCAATGTGCTGCTTATCAGTACTGCCCCCTATAGGCTTTATCATGTAGTTTTCAAAAATGGCATTTAGCCATAATTGAAGAAGCCAAAATAGACCTCCTGTGTTGATTATTTTGTTGTCTCGGAGGTCACAGACAAGTAGGCTAAGTTCTTCGAAGATGTGTCCAAGGAGAAGCTTGGTCAGATTGAGAGCTTTTCCTTCATGCAAGAGAGCCGCTAGAGGAAGGAAAAGTTTTGACATTTGAACACTTCGAGAACAGAACAAAATTGCATTTAGCTAGTAGAATAAAAAGGCTACATGTTAATCATTAGTGATTTCTGTATCATCTTTGCCCATATTATGAGCGATGAAGTCACTCTAATGGGCGCTGAAAGTGATGTTGTATTGATGCTGAGGTTGCATGTCAGGAGTGCAATCTGGAGAGTTTATCGGGAGTCCTGTGATAGCGGCTACATCAAGAAGGGACATTCCGATCATCCCACAAGGGAGATGGAAATTATTGGTAGTTCTGTTCCAGAAACAGGTTACTGCCCCAATCATCCAAGGATGAGTAGTGAGTGAAAAGTGAGAAAGCCTTAACAGTTCCTGTATTCCTAAGGCTCCCCAGGAAGCGCCCTTTGTGGGTTCGAGGCGTTGATACCAAGTTTTAAAATCAGATCCTCAAAGTTTTATTTTTGGGTTGTTTCGAAAAGGTTTTTGGCTGATGAAGTGAGAAATGTTAAAAGCTTGGTTTATCAGTAAATCTTCTCCTTCAGCATTAGGGAAGAATGAAAGCTTTTTGTTTGCCCTTTCAAGAGTTTCAATCGGCCGAAGGAAGCATTGTGTATCTGAACCGATTGTGAAAGGAATTAGAATTCTGGTGTCATTGGTTTGTAGATGGGGATCATCGATGATTTCATCATTGATTTGATTAAGGATGCGAAGGGCTGGCGGAGATGTCGGTACTGTTGCATGGCCTTTGCCTTTATCTTGAGTAGTGGCACGAGAGGAGGAACCAGACATTATCGAAGAGAATTGAAGGTTGGAGATTTTTGTGAGAAAGTTTGGATGCAAAAGAAGTTCAGAGAGTAATGGATTCAAGAGATTCAAATAAAGAAAGATAAGTGAAATTTAAAAGTATCACTGTAGCCGTTACTGTGGAAGAAATACAGATAGAGATGACTTCGTGTAGAAGGTGAAGTGGTAAAAAGAGAAAGCGTCAGTCTCAGAAGACGTGTCGAGTGGATCAATAATAATGGGAGTTTGAATGATAATTATTATTGGTTTTAAAAACTGACGTCTTTTGGATTAAGTGTTTTATTGATTCGATAATAGTATCGAAGCCAACCACATTAATCCAATGAGGCAATTTGTTGATTAAAAAAAAGTATTTTCGACAAGAGTGGGTCAGATCGAAATAAGCAAAGTATGGTGTTTCAAGAAGACGCGTACGCGCGAGCTTGAAGTGAGGCAATTGGTGCTGATGTGAATTTCGATTATGTTGTCAATCAAATAAGCTAGAATCGAAGAGAAGATTTGATTCGAAGGGTTGAAGAAGGTTTTCGAAAAACTGATCGAATAGTTATGGAAGCGAGAAAGTTTGTGGCTTTTATCACACGAGGAAAATATTGGAAATATCTACAATCACGCATTGGGAACGGTTATCAAGAGTGGTTGTGTTTCAAATTTATAATTCTTCATTTAATTGTAATCAAATTAACCGTTATGTAAGATAGTCTATAAATACTGTGAAGTGTTAGAGAATGGGAGTTGGAACTTTTACTTAGAAAAACACTCTAGCATTCTCACATCCCAGCGTATCCCTGAGTTTGTGATCGAGTTTCCTTTTTCTGTAGGGTTCCTTCCACCTTCTTCTTTCTTTTAATTTCAATTCTGTTTCTAATTTTATTCACCAAGTGTTATTCATATTCTTTACTTTTCCTGTTAAATTTATCTTTCAGAATTCTATCATTTACTTCGAAGTTCTTTGATTTAATTTAAGGCATTTTTACTGTTTCCGTTTGATTTTGGTTCAAGTCTTTCCATTTATCATGTCTTTACTTTTTGAAAACTTTGATTTCCGAATTATATTTAATATTCTACAAATTTATTTTATTTTTATTGTCAAAACTTGTCTAATCGGAGACGCTTTGTGCACTTTTAGAAAACTGGTACTCGCACAGAGGAGTAGGTTTCGCTCCCAGACCATTAGATATCGAACCACCATCGATTTGCTAAAAATCGACAAAACACATTTAACGTAAAATGAATACTTTGTGTAAGAGAATAAATTTAATTATTATTCTTTTTTTCAATTTTAAAAATTAATTATCTTAAGCATTTTATATTTTAATTTTAATTATTTATATTTAATTCATCTCATTATATCAAAATTTATTTTTATTATACTATACATACTAAAGTACATTTGTATTTTTTTATATGTGCTGAATCTTCTTATTTAAACGTCAGATTCATAAAAATAGACATTAATATATAATAAAAATTTTACGATTATGCTATATGTACACGAAAAGCAGCAATTAAAGTTATTTATTAATTTAAAATACTTGTTAGAATATAAATACATGTTAAAAATAAGAGAAAATTCCACTCTTCTCTCCTGCGGGATGCTAAAATGACACTCCCCTCCCCTCTAGTTTATAAATGTACATTCTCCTCCCTTCTAAGTTCTAATTTTTAAAAAACCTCCTTTTTAATCCATTTTAAGCTTTTTGTATTAACTAATGTTAACTTTATCCAATTTTTAAGAAAAAATAAATTATTTTTTAAAAAAATACCCATTAACAAAAATTTTATTTCTTATCATTAAATTTTACTTACCAAAATACTCTTTAATAAATTATTCTTTTATTAGTTAAATTGTATTTTAAAAAAATTAATAATTATATTATTTTTTTCTAAAATATCCTTTAATAATTTTTTAATTATTAAATTATAATTTTACCAAAATTTTCGTTAACAATTTTTTTATATTTTATTATTAATTTTTTATATCTATGTATATTATTTTAACATTAAATAAAAAATTTTAGTAATATTATTTTTCAATATCAATATATATTAGTTGTTATACATATTAATAGTAGTAAGATTTTTTTATTTAATGTTAAAATAATATATATATTGATATCAAAAATTAATAGTAAAATATAAAAATAATTGTTAACGAAAATTTTGGTAAAATCACAATATAATATTTAAAAAATTATTGAAGGTAGGTATCTTAGAAAAGAATAATTTAATTATAAATTTTTTTAAAAGTATTTTGGTAAAAATACAATTTAATCAATAAAAATAATTTATTAAAGGATATTTTGATAAGCAAAATTTAATGATAAAAAAAAATTTTTGTTAATGGTATTTTTTAAAAAATAATTTATTTTTTCTTAAAAAATAATTTATTTTTTCTTAAAAAATAGATAAAGTTAATATTAGTTAACACAAAAAATTTAAAATGGATTAAAGATGAGGTTTTTTAAAAGTTAGAAGAGAGGGGAATGTACATTTATAAAATAGAGGGGAGTGGACTATCATTTTAGCATCTCGTAGAGGAGGGGAGTGGAATTTTCTCTAAAAATAAATTAAACCCACATGTATTTATACACAAATACATTGATGATTAATTTTAGAAGCTAATTTTAATATACAAATAACATTTATAAAAATTTTATTTATTTAAGTATTATAAATAAAATATTATTTATAAAATAATAAATATTCTTGAAATTATTATTGAAATTTAAAAGAAAAAATAAATATGATTTAAATAATTTATATGCATAATTTACTTAAATAGACTTAACTCTTTAATATTAATTTAAGAGATAATATACAAGATTGAGACAAATATTTTTAAAAGAAATCTAGGAATCACCACTAATTTTATTGTAAAAAAAAAAAACTTAAATTTCACAAAAATATTTTTTTCTTTTAGAGTGTGGAACCGAACTGACCTAATTACTCTATTTATTAAAAAAAAATTAAAATTTATATAATTTTTATCTAATCTTAATCTTACTTTCATCTATTTTTTATTTATATTTTTTTTGTTGCATAAATTTTTTTTATTTTCTCTTTTTAAAATATAATTCTAATAAAGTATCTGAACCATTGTAAACTGATATGACCTGTTTAAATTCAGTCACAAAAATATATCTATCTAATCCAATCCAAATCGATCAAAGTTAATCGGTGAGATTTTCAATTTCTTTCAAATTCGACTCAATCCACTCCGATTATACCCTAACTTCATGGATTACATACACATTAGAAAAAATATTAGTTTGAGAACGGATATCATAATAGATAATTCTATTAGTGTTAAATACTAAAAATACTAAAATACTTTTGTAGTTAATTTTAAAATAACAAAAATACTTCTATCAAGATTAACAACTCATTTACAAGTGCCACGATCAATCAAACAACAAATTATATAATGATTAGTAATAATGCTTAATGTCTAGAAGTAACTTTGCTGGATTAAACCCTAAATCTAATAACTCCTTCAAGTTCATGTCTAACTTCGTCTCGAATTACATGCTGATTGAAAAGAATTAAAATTGTAGCAAGATCTAAGGTATTAGAGTTTTATCAATTTTTTTGCTTTAATAAAAAAGATTCTATTATTTAAAAAATAGAAAATATTTCTAAAATTATTAGTGTATTTTAAAGAAAAAAATTAAATATATATGGTTTAAGTAATTTATATGAATGATTTATTTAAGTATTTTTTATTTTAATATTTTTTGAAAATAATGTTATATAAGATTGAGACAAAAATATTTTAAAAAAATAATAATTGAAATAGCCACTAATTAACTTTTATTGCAAAAAAATAAAAAATTTAAATTTCACAAAAGACTATTTTTTTAGAGTTTGAATTCATAACTTTGAATATGACTAAGAATGAATGAAAATCAGCGTTATGAAAATTGAACTGGACTGGTCGGTTTGATCGGATTAACCGGAAATCGATCTTTCAACTAATCTGGTTGATATAAAAAATCACTTGACAAAAAAATCGGTCGAACCGACAGTAAATCGGCAAATCGGTAAAATCGAATGGTTTTTTTACGGTTTTTAGAATTTTAATTAAAAAAACAGAAATTCAGCATATAAAAAGGCTGTCTTCTCAGTTCTCCTCCCTCACACAAAAACCCTAACAGCCTAACCCACAACTCCTCTCTCTCTCAGCCACCACAAGCAGCAGCCACCGCTTCTGCCGCCGTCGAACTCTTCTTGTCAACCAAAGAGTGTTGTCGCCACGCGGCAGTGACAGCAGACGGTCAGCTCGAAACCTTTGGCCGTCGATCCTCTTCTCCTCCATGCCGTCGCCTCTGGACTTGAATATCAAAGCTCGTGGCTGTCTTCTACTCTTCTCTACGTCGTCGTTGTGGTCATGGACTTACAGATCGAGGAGCTGTCAGTTTGAATCCTATCCTCGTCTTTGTCTCACTGTTCTACCCACCTCGGCAGTTGAGTTTCGTTCCTCCCTTGTCTTGGTCTCTGTCTTGTCGTTCCTCCCTCGTCTCTGTCTCTGTCTTGCCGTTTCTCCTTTGCCGGCAGTTGGATTTTGTTCCAACCTCGTCTGTTTCTGTCTCGCCTATCTCTGAGTTTTATGATTCTGAATTTCTTTTTTTGTATGATTCTGGAACCGAATAATGTTTAGGGTTATGAGTATGCACTGCTGAAATTTATGTTTACTTCAATTTATGTTTGTTTATTTTATTGATTCTGGGTTATTGTGATTATTGAGTTGTTGTTTTCTGATGATTGAGTTGCTATTTTTTTTTCTATTTTTTTGTTCTAAGTTAGAGTTATTAGTGGTGTGATTTGTTGAATTTGAATTGTGAGTGTATCTGAATTTCAACTTTTGATGATTGAGTGGCTGAATTTTCTGATGCTTTTGGATTCTTTGGCTTGTCTATGTTTGGATTGTGAGGATTTATTTTGGGTATTTATGCTGATTATTTTATTAGAATTTGAGAGTTAATTAGAATTTTTTAATGAGTTAAGTCTCAATGTAGTCCCTGAAGTTGCACTCGAGC